>NC_090896.1:23045490-23060490 GCF_036669925.1 Montipora capricornis
AAAATGTCAATCTTGTACCCAGTTGGGTACAAGTGGTTGGTTGCCAGGAGGGACTCTGGGGTACTGCAGGATTTCTGTGGTAAAACAATTGAAGCTGTCACAGAGCTTATACAGAGCAGCCAACCAAAAAGTTTAATTTTTTTTCGAATTCTTTAGAGTGTCTCCTGGCGCCTATCCGCTGACCAAAAAGCCTGAGGACTCGGGGTACAGATTGAAAAACTTGGGAAAACTCAACATGAACAGTAGGGCTTTTAGGGCTTAAACCATCGTCTGCGTCCTTATTTGAACTTTAGGCATGAAAGAGGTACACATGTAGCAGGTTTATTTGTGCTGAACGGGAACTTGAAACTTGGCCAGGGGCGCATGCTCTTCCTAGACAGTGTTGCAAACTAAATCTATTTCAAAATTGACAGTAACAAAACCAAAAGCAAACTACTACTTTAGCTCATTCATGCCTAAATCCCATATACACGCCAGTTTGAGAAGGGTAATAATGCCGAACAGTTTTAACAACGCATGCCGGACATACTTTTCTGTTGCCCTTCCCTAGATACCCATAACGATCAAGCACATACTGCCTGTAACTGGCTTTCCGGAATGATCACGTACTATTGTCTTCTCTGTCATTCCTGATGTCTCCCCTGTTCCTTATGACCAGCTGGAGAACATCGGGATCAAGACATAATTTTTGGAACCTGGAGTGTGTAGTCACACATTTCTTCTGCCCACAGCATTTGTTCTCTATTTCTTGTGGCATAATTTGACAGACCCCGCACTTGCACCAAGGTATTGAGGGTCCAGGAGATGAGCTTTCTTCTTGACTTGCTGCACTTATTGGAGTCTGAGTCACGGCAGCTGCAGTGGCTCCTCCTTCTTCGTCATCCTCCACATCATCTAGATCATCTTCTGCAATGAGAAGACCATGGATATAGTCCATGCTTCCGACTCCCCGTCGCAAACTTCGGATGCACAGCTTTCTCACCATAGGCTCATCCAGTGTTGAAATAAACTCCTGAAATGTAACGTCATTCCAGAAATCAAAATGGAAGTAGAAGTAAGAAAACAGTCATAAACTTAAAAGGGAACAAGATGGTATGTGTTGTCCAGGGATAAATTTATCTGAGATTTTAAGTAATGTAAACACAGTCTTCCTACCTTCACATCATTGTTTTCTTTCACCCTCACTTCCTCTTCACTGGGCCTATTTGAAACAACATTGTAAGGCTGATTTGCTCTCTGAACAGGGCGAGCAGCTTGAGCAGAATTACTTGTACCAGGCTAAGATGGACAAACAAGACAACTTCAATAATATTGTTTATCACAGAAATATTATTCCCATACAAGCTTACACTTATCTCAAAACTGGGTGTCTCCCGGAAAATTCCGAAAAGAAACAAATCATTTCTTTTTTCCTTTGATCCCCATTTCGCTGCCAAATGTGAAGAAGGACAACCAACCAATTTGCATAATACACAAGTGTCACAAATGTGCTGGCACAATTGCATAATACACAGGTATCATTGTCAATTTCGATTGAAACACTATAATTTATTGGTATGAAGTAACAAATAAATAGTGTTTAGCCGTCCAGAAAAAAATGAAGCATACACTAATAACACAGCAAACACACCTTATTTCTGCAAGGTTTAGCTGTCGAACTACATGTGCATCTGGCGCCACATTGAACACCTTGGCCCTTGCAAGGGCAACCACGATTAGATCCACTTGTCCTTTTCGTGGAACATGTGCTCTTACATGAGCACGAAATTCTACTTTCCTATAAATTGAAGATGTCATTGATTCAATATATCCACAATAACGAAAACAAATTGCCGAACTTCAACCTATGAAATTTCGCAAAGAACTACTTACGATGTGTTCAGTCTCGGTTGATAACTCTCTACTGACTTGATCGTCCATCACAAGAAATACCACGCAAACACAGAGGTTTATGGCACGGAAAAACAAAACCAACTCCAAAAAGCGCAAAAAAGCTACAGCTTCAATGAGTATTATACAGAATATTGGCCGAGAACGAATCAACGAACCAAATTCAAGATGGCGGACCGATGAAAACTCTGGGACTAAATCATGTGTGCCATCGCGCATGCTCGGCCGTGACGCTGTTCCTTTAAGGTAGAATCTAACTTAAAAAACAGTGAACTCATCAAGAAGATTTCATTTTAGATTTCATTTTACGGATTGAGTCATTCAATAAGGCCAACACGACAGTCTCTAAATCCCCTATCCCCTTGCAACTTGAAGGAGATAGTGGTATAACTGAAGAGCTTCTCTCCAACGAGCAGGCTTCCTTATGTGATTGGTCTCTCTCACGTATTGAAAATATTGCTGGTATTCCTCTCCTACAGCATTTTCAACCAGTTGATCATGGGCATATGTTGTTTCCCTTTCAGGTACTGGAAGTAATAAGCTGATTGCTCCCCCCTGCAACTCGGGCAAGTAAAACAAAGCATCTGGCCGCCCAGGTATTGTATCACATCTTGACTGCCGAATTCAATGAGCGTTCCAGTGTTCACGTACCTTATCCAAATCATTTTGAAGTAACTCACTGAAACAAAACCACAAGCATTCGGTCTCCAAAGAATCACTAGTGTTCGGGTGGTTTTGATGAATCAGATCTTGTAAAAAATTAATCCACCATGTTGAATTATTTCGCCTCTAAAACGATCAGTAACCCTCTATACGCGGGTTTCTTATCGAAGAAACAAAGCGATGAGCATGCACGTCATCACAAAAAAAAGCCTGAATGGCAGCCATTGTTCCGTTCTCAGTTCCTAAATCTGTGTCAAGCTCAACTGGACACCCTCCGTACTGCTCAACAGCATCTACAATCAGTGGCAAAAGTAGTTGGGACCCTAGTGTCAGAATGGGCCTGAAAACCTCTCACACGTCAGAAACTAAGCATAACTGTCAAAATTTCACTGAAAGCTTCAAATTAAAAGTCCCCCCCTCCCCCAATCAATGTTGAAATAGACAAGGAAATGTATGTTCACTATTGGCAACATTGTTCTGGGGGGGAGGGGGCAATTTTTCAAACTCAGTAAGCCACAAAACTTTCCTCGACCATCCATCGATACAGCCATGTATTGGAAAACCGTATGGTTTCAATTTGTCGTAACCATCAACGTGCCAAACCACATTTGGCCCTGCATTGTGGTATACCCTTCTTCTCAAACGGGGCGCCCGCCTCAATTCACACCTTTCAGGATCCAAATACTGCATTAATTCCTGTACAACAAAACAAGGAACTTGGACTCCGTGTCCTTTGCAAGGTATGCCAAATATGCAGTGATTCATTTTGAAAATTGTGTTAATGGGTACAGTGTACCCCTCAGGCAGAAATCAATGGGTCACAACTCAAATGCAATGGGTCAAAATTGTAACCAAGACAAGTTGCAGTTTTATTTTTTCAATCATATAATTGATGTTGGCAGCTGCTTGAGAAGTACAAAGTGCAAGACGATGGGCTACACAATGCACATTGACCTTGTGTGGATTTTCCCTTTGCATGAGAGCGGCTGCTCCTATGATAATACAAAAAAAAGTAAAATAAAAACGTAGAGGTGTATACAATGTCCCCAGCAGCAACAATTATAAATCATAAACTTTATGTCACTTTCAAGTAATGAATAAATGTCATAACTCGTTAGTAAATCTCAAATATTACCATTTTGTTTCCCTGTCATAGCAGATGCCCCATCAGATCCTGTGCTCATAACTTTGGAGGCTGGCACTCCCCTTCTCTTAAGCTCTTCAAAAAGTGCTGTAGCTATCCCAATTCCTGTGGCATCTTTGCACTCCATATTTGTGACATGAGTGTTGATGGCACCATATCCTCAGATATTATTCGTGCATATACTACCAGTCTTTTTGTGTTAGTTATATCTGTACTTTCATCGGACATAACAGTAATTATTGGTGATGCTTGTAAGCGTTGGTTTAAATCTTGTTCAGCTACACTTGACAAGCTTTCAAGAAAATTACTTGCAGAAAACTCTGAATCATAACTGATGCCGTGAAATGACTTTAGAACTAAAATGCTTTCTAGGTGCAGCTCATTAAGTAAACCAACAAATGAGCTGAATTTGGATAAGGGCAAATTTTCTGTAACCATCCAATGTGTGGAAGTGAGGAGCACCTTTACAGCTTCATCAATCTTGACTGATTGTTTGTTTTGACAAGCTACCATGTCCTCTTTGAGTGCAGGGACTGCAAGTGCCAATTGATGATCTTGTACATTCACGTGGCGTTGCAATGTGCTATGTTGAAAATTTCGGTTCCTTGATGCTTTATTCATCGAGTTCATTTTGTCATTGTTGGTGCATACCGTGCAGTACATGTATTCGTCGTTATCCACTTTTTCAAGTCGAAGCCACGAATAAATTGACAACCATCTCGACTGAAAATGTCTCTGAATTTTTCTCTGTCTCTGATTCTGAACGTGCTACTCGAACTGGGGGCCTTCGACGCCGGCTTCACTCTGACTAAGACTTTGATCATTATTATCATTTTTATCACCGTTGTTGTTCACGTCCTTGTTTACATTAAAAAAAGTATTTTTGTTCACCTTGATTAGATACAAGTTTCATTACTTTTTTTGGAGGCATAACTCATCCGTTTACATACGAAAAACGATGCTTGCTTTCGCTTTGTTGGCGATTCGAGGAAGGGACAATTTCATTGGTTGTCTATTTCTGTTTCAGCCAATCAAAGTTTTTTATTTTCCCTTAGTTGCTAGGCGCTATCTAAACATTATTGCGAGAACGTGTTGCAATAGAAACTGGAAACTGAGATTTTTAATTACGCGTACTCGGGACGCGCTCGACGGAAACCAATGGGTATTTAATGAATGTAATGCGTAAAATACGCAAAACGCAGGGCAAAATGAATCACTGAATATGCCTATACCCAACCAAACATTCAGGCCCATCAAGAAGTTGTCTTACTTCTTCGATCTCATCAATGTCATATCTTGGTGTTCTTCTCTTCAACCCGTATTCTCTTAGCCTTCTGTGAAGGGTCCTCTCGCTGATCACCTTTCCATGATATTTTGAAAGGAACTGTATGATTTCCACGTACTGAAAACCTCGAACAAAGTAGTACCTGATTAGACCTTCAAGATCCTAGTCCTCCATCTTTGAACTCACACACAAACTCCCTTTCTCTTAGGGCTTTAATTTCGGAAGAAAGTGCTGTCAGTGGCTCAAAGAGTTTTGTCAGATTGGCAAGTTTGTCACGACTCAGAAGAATTGTGTTGTGAGAATTGTGTAAAAATAATTTTGTCATGGGTAAAACTAATTTTGTCATACATAGACAAGTAAAAACAAGTGATATAATCTCCCGACGTTTCGGCAACTTCATGACGCCATTATCAATGGTACAAATGAGAGTAAAATTAACAAATGCGAGTTCAACAGTTACAACTAATTTACATAGCAGAGGTGGCTACACAAATACTTTAGCACGGATAGAATCAGTTTTCATGTTCAAACTCAGTGTTAATTGTTTGATGTAAAGCATCTCGTTGACAAGACAATCGAATTTGTTCATGCATTTCTTGAGAACTTTGAAACAGCTAAGGAGGTCCTCAGGGACAGCACCCACATGGTTGTTGTCATAGTGCTTGCTTACTAAAGATGACGTGCTTTTATGACCATAGTTAACTGGCATTAAATAACAATCATCTGTACTCTTTTTGGACAGAAATAATCGATCTGTTGCTGGTTTGTTTGGCCTTAAAATGCGAGCGAGCAAGAAGTTTTTTTACTCCGCTTGCCTAACTGTTTTTCGATGTGCCTCGACAGTGACAAGAATTTTGCACTTATGTTCTAAACATGTAATCGCAATGAGTTCTCGTAAAAGTACAAGGAGAAATATCACGAGTTATGTTTTCAGAAGTTTGTTTAGAGCACGTACAGGTAATTTGTTGGAGATCTTGTTTGAAGTTTGTCCTTTCTAGCCGATTCTGGTTCTAAGCCAAGCTGGCTTGTTTCAATGAAATACATCGAATTGCAAATGATCTCGTTTTCAGAGATAAAGTGGAATAAATAAAGTACATCAAGAAAACTCCTTGTTTGACCTTGAACCGACAAAGACGATCTGTCAGATCACGAGCTATAGTACGTCTGTGATTTCTAATTTTAGCATGATTCCTATTCGCTGGCGTTTGACAGTCGACTCTGAAATGCCTTCTTTCCTTATCCGTTCACTTGCTGAGGATTTGCTTGTTTTCTTTTAAAACTCTTGTGATTCAAGAAAAAATAATTGCTTAACTGGTGAATTCGACAGTAGATTGCACTGGAAAAACCCATATCACACTCATCCCTTCGTGATTCATGCGATCAGTCGGTTTTTCAGGTGAAATTATCCGTGGAATTCACTCGTTAGGCAGCAAAGAAAATGTTACATAATTAAAAGAGGCGGACAGTTCCAAAGCCGTTTATTTTCACTAATCCTACAGCCAGTAAAAATAAACAAGCCAGGAGCTCCGCTTTTAGGCTTGGCTAAATCTATATATTATGATCATATTTGCAAGTAAAAGTTATAATACAAGCTGCAGTATTTAGTACTGACTGAAGTCTGCCTATTTGGTATTTTGGAAGTCCAATTAGTAAAGCATTACAATAGTCCAGCTTTGATGAAACAAATGCATGGACTAACGTCTCAGTAGAATTTTCGTCTACATATTTTCTAATCTTACTAATATTTCTAAGATGGTAATGAGATGATTTGCATAATTTGCTTACATGTTCCCCAAAAGAGAGTTTGAAGAAAACACCTAGATTGCGTACAGTATTGCTCTGCTCTATACACTCACTACCAATCTGAACGTTGCTGAGATAGGGTCTTGGACGGTATTTAGAGCTAAATACAATTAGTTCCGTTTTATCATCATTCAACTTTAACTTGTTTGAAATCATCCACCTGTCAATTTCCTCTACACAGTGTTCTACTCTAGATTTAGTCAAGCACGCATGATCAGCAGAGTCAGTTTTGTGGGTGATATAGAGCTGAGTATCATTAGCGTAGAAGTGGTACTGCAAATCATGAGACTTGAGGATGTCAGCTACTGGAGAAGTGTATAACACGTACAAGAGTGGGCCCAGTACTGAGCCCTGGGGTACACCAGAATCCAGGGACCGAAGGGAAGACTTGTAGCCCTCCACTTGTACGTAGTACTTGCGAGATGCTAAGTAAGATTCAGATTCAGACGCAAAAGTCAAGTAGAGTGATCTACAGTGTCAAATGCGGCAGAAAGGTCCAGAAGGAGAAGAAGCACAGATCTGTTGTCAACAATTGCCCAGTTGTCCCTGTATTTGTGTAGCTACCTCCGCTATGTAAATTAGTTGTAACTCTTGAACTCGCATTTGTTAATTTTACTCTCATTTGTACCCTTGATAATGGTGTCATGAAGTTGCTGAAACGTCGGAAGATTATATCGCTTGTTTTTACTTGTCTATGTATTACTAAATCACTGTTATTACGAATAATTTTGTCATGAAAAAGATTATTTTTGTCATGGCAGGTGTGGCCACCGTACATATATGCTGAAGAACGTCGATGATCCACCAAAGAATTTAAAATAAAAAATAAAAATTATGTTTTACATTATGAGCAGCAGATTGATGTTTAAATGTATATTGATCATACATTGTGTGTATGGAGTAATGTGCAACAAGTGACAAAAGGATTTGGTAAGTTTACATACTTTTTGTTTAAATTAATGGCCTTTTCATGGTACAAGTGGGGTAGCATTGATCATTTACCCCATGAAAAATTACCAGGAACTGATTTTATGGGTCTCAAAAATGCTGTGAAAAGGCCATCAAAGTAGTAAGGAAATTTTCATGGCCCATTTGTTTAAATTAATGGATTAGTAATGACCTTTTCATAGTGTAAGTGGGTAGCCAGCAGTAATGATTTACCCCAAGAAATATGACCAGAAACTGTTTTCATGGGCCTTAAAAATGCTGTCAAAACCCCATGAAACTACGAAGAAAATTTTCATGGCCCATTAAATGTTCTCCATCAATGAGGTTTTCGTTGGCCATAAAAACAGACCATTAAAACACCGTTAATTTGTACACCATGAAAAACTGGTGATAAGTTTCATGGCATGGTTTTTAAAATCATAAAAAAGCCTTAAAATTGAATTTCCATGGCCATCTAAGATTTAATAGCATTTTCATGCTTTTTAAACCAGTTTGCCTTTTGGTCAAGCGTCGAGGGTAGAAGGTTACATGTCGAGGGTGAGGGTAATATGTCTAGGGTTAAAAAAAAAAGACTCAATAATAAAATGAGAAAAATTCAAGTATAAAAGAAATATTAAAATAGAAAATATAATAATAAAAATAAAAATAAGAAATATAAATAAATATGAAAGTTAAAATGAAGTAGAAATAATAAGGTAACAATAGTTAATAATAACACTGGGAATGCTACGAAGCATTTCTTGGGCATGTCTTTGGGGGAGCGTTGCGTGACATCCTAGTTAACTGCGTGATAGATCGAAAGAACAGATTACTGCACCATTTCGGAGGGCAAAAAACGAAATTATTCTGTAAAATTGGGTAAAACACCTGACTGCTGTAAAATATTGACTGCACAATTTAATATGTAATATGTTAATATGTCGAGGGAGGGTGAGGATAACATGCCTTAGAGTTCCCAAAAAAAACATTTAAGCATTTCAATTTTTTTTTTTCAGAGATTACCGTATTCAGAGTGTCATCTGTTATTACTTATTACTATTACTTATTAATGAAATCACTATCAAATACTACAGCTTATTAAAGCATAATTATATTAAATTCAAATGAATTAAGAATATCGTGCTGTGCCTGATTTAAGGAAGCATGGATGGTATTGTCAATGTACACAAGTCCCATGAAACGAGGATTTTTTTGTTGAAATGTGTGACGGAATCGGATGATAATATTTATTGCTGAAATCACTGCTGTACACTAGCTGTCCAGTTTGCTCGTTTCTCCTTGTTACTTTCCCGTCCACATGTTTAATCACTATATTCGTCAGTGGAGTTTTGTACATCAAAGAAAAGTCATTTCTGCAACCATAGCACTTTTGCACCTTTGCGGGTGTTACCACAACCTCATACGCATTAGGGGACATACCAGCATTCCACGACGGAGCCAGTGCTTGTTGCGGCAATGCTGGTCCAAATGGCGGAACCGATGGGGGCACCTGCATCGGTATACAATGAGAAATTGGAGGCGAGGATGTTACTTGAAGCTGTTGTATGCCAAGGGAGGTCTGAAAAGGCAGGTGTACTGATAGCTGGGAAACCAGTATGCGAGGGGACCCTTGTGGCAGTGTATATTGTGGCAGCATTTGCGAGGATATCTGCTGTGCTGCAGAGGATATCTGTGTTGCCATACGTTTCACAACATCTGGTTGCTGGAGTGTGGGAGTAGTGTCAGTCTCACTCTTTGCAAGATACTTCTTCGGATTCCATTTTGATTTTTTTCCACCGCTAGGACGGTGTGACTATTGTGGCTCAATCAGTAAGCCGTGTTTCTCATTGTCATCTGCAAACATCTCTTTTCCTATGGATCGGGCTTTATTTATCTGGCTAGCATGTCTCCTCCTCTGCCGATCAGCAAAGGAAGGGCCACTTCCACCCGATGCAGAACTGGACTGGTAGCTTTTTAGTTCAACGTCGAGCAACAAAGAATCTCGTGTGTCCGCTTGACATGCATCTAGCAGTAATAAATTGGGGTGGTCTCTGTGCACCCAACCAGTGTGGATTACCTCTGCTTGATTCATCTGCGGTGCATCCTGTACAGCAAATGCATGTAAAATGAATCCACGTCTGTCGTGCCACCAAGAAACCCCAGTCTTCTTTTGCACTGAGGAATTCGTCCATGTGTCTCTTTTCAGATTCATAACCTTCCATGGTCGTACTATGCAACAGTCTATCGCAAACTCCCTTGAACTCTTCCGCACTATCTGGGTCTAGATTTCGTGCTTTTTTGTTGCGATGGTCCTTGAAGTGGAATTCGCACGATTTTATTAGGCTTGCATTGCCATAAACCCTTGTAATGCCTGCTAGGTTAGCAACCGCCATATTGCTACACCAACTGACTGGATTGAATTTTATTGAAGGGTAGTTGGCCACTTTTCCCAGTGCCTCGTTAAAAAGCGTCCAAAACAATTCGACATTTGTTGTATCCTCTCTCTCTGTTTCCACAATCGCCAGAGCTTTCGTAACAATGGATCATATACTGATGCAGTTAAGGTTATAAAACCCCTGCAACATTTTCGCTTTCCGTCAAAAAAACAGAATTCGTTATTCATTAAATCCTGGCGGTCTTTGTCCATGCTTAAAGCAATTTTTGCTTTTGTAGGACTTGTCTTGAAGACAAAAGAGGGCTTGTCGGGATTTGCTCTTGTGTTGTATACTCTTTGAATGAGACGCCAGCCTCAAATTTATGGCCGAACGGCTCAATGTCCCTTTTAACCTTCTGCTTTATAGTAGAAACACGTTTTTTGTACATGCTAACAGCGGCTTCTTTCTCAACCTCGTCCCAGGCCATTTCTCCCTGAAAGGGGGAAAGAACAAAGGTAGACTGTATTCCAGAAGGCTCTATATTTGGGTTGTCCCTTTGCTCGACAGTCTTGATGTCTTTCTCCTTCACTATCGTACTAACAGGACATGTGTGTTCTCCAACGTGATAGACGGTAACCTTATTCTTCCCATAACTTAGGTACCTACGTGCACCGCAAGGTACAAATTCGCCTTCACTGCCGCATCCTTTGCACACCTGTTTCCCGTCAAGCTTTTTTTGGAACTGAGTTATGATGGTTACCCCGAACTGCATCTTCATCCCTTATTCTTGTAAACGGTTAAACTGTCAATTCCAACTGGCAACCTTCCCACTGATTGCCTCTCGACATTTTCCCATGTATCAAGGGATATCTTGCGCTGTGTTTTCTTCGTCACTCTCCAACTGCCTCTTTGCCTTTGTCTTTACCTTCGATTTTATGGAAAAATAAAGATATTTTAAAATAATAATTAAAGAAATGATGGGAATAAATATAAAGACAGAAAAAATTTCCCCATTGTCTTGAACCTTTCTATCCTTTTAAGAGTATTAAAATATCAATACCAAATATCAATACAAATTGACCTCTTTTAAAATTATTTTTAACCCTCACGACATCTCTGATTGATCATTTTAAGAATTGATATGTGACCGTCCACGGGAAAACCAACAAAAAGGTGATGATATGGGCACGCTATTTTAGCACGCTAGACAAAAGAAATTTTCTTTAACACGGGAGTGCCGTGTCGTAATGCACGCCTCATTAAAATTTTCTTGTGTCTGATACTACAAGTTGTAAACAATAGAGCGTGTTATACCAAACAAAAGAGCGTGTCAGCAAAGTAAAATCGAGCACCGCATAAAAAGACACGAAGTGAGTGAAATTGCACGCCAGCTGCGCCAAAACGCTCGCTAAAAAACCAAGTATAACACGCTACTTCCAAAGCCGAGTGAGGGCCGACTTACCTGCGGAAATAGCTAAAAAAATCCCGCAGAATACAGTATTGTGCAAAAGTAATGCAAACGTACATGTATTTCGCCGAAATTCGCGGCTTTTCCTGGCTTTTCGACGAAAAAATATCGAATTTTCGATGTAAGCGAATTTTCAACGAAAAGTCATGATAATTCTCAAGGCCTTTTGTTTCCAACTACGCGAATTTTCGAACGAAAATTCCCTCGGAACGAAAATTGACTTCGAATTGTCGTGCGAAAAATCGCTCTGTTCGATAAATGACCTCAAAAAATTGAGCGAAATTTCGCTCTTTATTTGCTGTTCTCGAACATTCCCACGTATTTTCTGGACAAAAATTTGCCAAGTTCGAATTTGCCGCGATGATTCTTTTCTGTCGTCATCTCACAATGTGTAAGCTCTACAACAAACTCTTGTTCATGAAGCAATCGCAGTTTTTGTTGTGTGAGGCAATCTTTTTTTTTTTCGTTGGAAATAGCTGATTAAACTGTCGGATCATTGAATCTATTTTCGATACGACTTTATTTGCGCTAACCTTAACGCGTTTATTTACGCGTACATACGCTTGTTCAGCGATGTTGTTGATGACAGCCGCCGATTCATGTCACAAAAATTCGCTGCTTCAAATTTTGTTATCTCGAATTTTCGTTTGGTTACCTCGAAAATTCGCTACTTCGAATTTCGCTATCTCGAATTTTCGAGAAAGATCGTGAATTTTTCGCTTCAAACCCTACGAAAAATCGTTCGTAAATTCGATGACTTTTCGTGGAAAATTCGCGAGAACAAAGGACGAATTTCGTTTGCATTACTTTTGCAATTTTACGGTGCCTGTTTTGGCACGCATCTGACACGCAACACGCCACGTTAAACAAAAGGTTTGGAGTGTCTCAGTGTACACAACAAAAGCCCCCGTGACATCTATTGTGCTACTCATTAAATATGCGCATATGGCGTGTTGTATGTCACGCTCAGCGTGCTGTGTCATGCACGCGTGCCCGTGTCATCACCTTTTTGTTGGTTTTCCCGTGGATGGTCACATATTACAAGGAGAAAATTGACGCTGATGACTACTAGGGCGTAAAAGGTTCCTTGCGTGACTTAACAAAAATTAAAAAAACTTCAGATGATGAGACCATGAGGTAAGAATCCTCCAGAGCAGATATTTCATATGTTATAAGTTTTGGTACATGTTAACAAATTACTTGAATTGAGATTCTTTTGGTAAAGGATTATCAGGCATAGAGAAGTTAAGTATTAGTATTCCATAATACCAACTTAATCCTTAGTTCTGGTTGCAATTTGTATTATTATGACAGACTTTATTTGTTTTACCTTCGCATAGAGAAAGTGGGTTGGTTCAATTGATCGTCGGAGTCAATGTCAGAGTCAAGGACTTCACAAAGCTCTTTCCCACGAGTTGCACCAGAACTGTCGATCCATAACCTCACAACTTTGTCCCCTCCCCCCTGCATCAAAACAACAGATTACACTGACCTGCTCACTTTCTTGTTTTTCTTCTTTGGTGGTGAATCAGTAATTTCAATCACATTGAGGGTTAAAAAAAAATTCAAGGATATTTAACAATTATTCCATTGCGTTGGATATTGAGTGAGGTGAGGTGAGATGGTAGCGTTCGTTGTGAAAAAAAAAATGTTAAAATGCCCGGCTTTTTCAGTTGAGGGGAGGAAGGGGAGTTTATTTGGAAGAAATACATGGTTCTAAGCATGTACTTGGTAAGCGGGGAACTCCTGCTTCACATGGTCATCATTTTTCTGTCACATAACAAAACGAAAATCATCGGAAGCACTTTCAATTTAGCCTGTTCAAGGCATTAGGATTGTGGGTAATAGTGAAAAAGCCCCGCGCAACTGAAAAATCACGCGCGAGGAAACAAATGCAGGGAGAGATAGACTTCCCTCTGCTTCCCGTGTATCGCTCACTGTAATGAAGGTAGTAATGTAACGAACATAAACCTAACCTAAGTTTCTAAGTTCTTACATACATATTACTGAATGTTTTAGCTTATCTTCCCACGGCCACGTGCATGGTTAACTCCAGCGGTTGTCTTAGACTTTCTTCAGAGTCACTCTTACATCTCTAAAATTAAAATTGATACGGGCGACTAAGTTTTTGTCTGCAGGTTTTACTCTAATCACTGTCAGCCAAAAGTATGATGAGCGGCAATGAACATAAATCTACTTACCAGCGGAACGGCATTAAGCAACGCCTCCAAGGCAATCCGTGTCGCCTCCTCGAAGTCTTGCTTTTGCTAACGATACCAATAGTCATTGTCCAAAGGCGCAGATATTCCTTGCACAACTTCTGAATACGTGAGAGCACGTGCACCACTACTGTTGCTGGGCTCAGATGAGTTTTCCGGCGAAGACATTTCGAAAATAACCTAAACCTTTCATATGATTTCCATATGTGATTGACAGAATTGAAAGAGTAACATGACACCACGGTGCGCCGTGCGATGCCAGGAAAAAAATATGTTTTTCGTCTGATTTTAACGCTTGAGGCCACGCAATAAAGGCCATTAAATTGTGCACTCAATATGTTACAGCAGTCAGGTGTTAGGCCCAATTTTGCAGAATAATCTCGTTTTTCGCCCTCCAAAAATGGTACGGTAATAGGTGCTTTGTTTGAGATTTATCAACACTTGTCAAGGCACAATGTGGTCGGTTTTCTGGGTATGCCCAATTACCCTGACAAAGGCTTTTACCAGAAAACCGCATGCCGGATCGACCCCAGAGTTTTCTTTTCCAGAGATGTTCCTCCCACACGAACATGGTAGTCTGCATGCTATGCTTACGAAAGTTGCAATGTTTGAAATTATATTCTCAATTTAACAACAATTGCTAGCTGAAGGTACAGTATTCTTGTTTAAAGCATCTGGTTTTTGAATCTGAAACGAGTCAGAAATGTAGGTATGTAGTTCAAATTCCAGAATAGGTCGCACGCTTGAGGCCACGCAATAAAGGCAACTATTGTGCGGTCAAAATTTTACAGCAGCCGGGTGTTTTACCCAATTTTACAGAATAATTTCCTTTATCGCCCTCCGAAATGGTGCAGTAATCTGTTCTTTCTTTCGATCCATCACACAGTTAACTAGGATGTCACGCAACGCTCCCCCAAAGACATGCCCAAGAAATGCTTCGTAGCATTTTCGGTGTTATTATTAACTATTATTTACTTAAAGTATTATTTGTACTTCATTTTAACTTTAATATGTATTTTAATATTTCTTTTATACTTGATTTTTTCATATTTAATTATCGAGTAAAGTTTTTTTTTTTGGACCCTCAACATGTAACCCTCTACCCTCGACGCTCGACCAAAAGGCAAACTCTTTCAAACGATTTTATTCCCTGAACCTTGAATTTTCTTGGGTCATTAAATGGGAGAATTTAAGAGGATTTTCATCGCGTTAAAAAATAGGCTTTT
>NC_090896.1:23065490-23067990 GCF_036669925.1 Montipora capricornis
TAAGTACAGTGGCTTGACGCTGGTGCGCGATTTTAATTGTCTTTTTGTTTCAAATTTTAACCGTGGAAGGTGTTTGTGAAAGGCCAATTTTCGAAGAAAATATGCCTATGATAAATTGCAGTATCTTCGTATGTAAAAATGTGGCAATTTGCGAGCACATTTCATTGTTTACAAAGCTTCATTCACCGATCGGCAAACCGTGAATCAAGCACTTTTCTACGGAAAGTAAGTTGTATTATTTACACGTTTCAAGATAATAATAATCCTTGGTTTGTGTTTCCTTTTGGAGACTCGTTCTGAACATTTTAAACGCAAATTTTAATGCGATGGTCAAAGAATGAAACACTTCAGATAATTAATGCCTTATCGAGTACGAACTTAAGATTGTGGACGCTAACAGCACTGCTGACTGTAGCTATAAATAATCATCATAATGTTGTTATGTAGAAAGGATGTTTTGGAATAAAGTTAATTGTAGTTTTATTCTGTGTAATTATTATTTGTTGCTGTTGATGTTGTGTGAGCGCCGAGAACAAATTCATCCTTTCATTGCGCATGAAGTTTCGTTTTCAATGTTTGCAGATATTTAAAGAATGTATGTTTCAAATTTCACACTTCAAAAGGTTTGAAGTTGGCAAGAAATTTTAGCAACGCACAAGAAAATCAGATCCACACATGATCGATGATCGATTTAAGGTGTGGAAAAGAAACTTGCATGGATCGATTTGAAGTCAACTCCACGCGTTTATTAACTTTACACAGAAGATCGCCGAATTTTTTCCACCAAATGGTCGATGTTTCAACGAAATCAGCGCTTGTTCGCATGTGAAGAATTTATTTTTCATCGGAATTTCCGCTTGTAAACCAGATGCATGTTTACTGTAGCTTAAACGTCGTCTCCAATTCGCAAATTCGCAGTTTGCAATTTAGACAATTCCCATACAATTTAACAAATCAAAAATCGCCTTCGCTTACTCACATGACTGCAGAGATAATTTATACGCGAAATTGATTGATTTTGCATAAGACATTAGTTCCTAATATATGCCAGAAATTTACGCTTCGATTATTCTCGTGCTACATGAATTGCGTCGCGTGCGACAGGAATCACGTCACGCAGGAAACGCGACGCGAGGTGGTAACTTACTTTTGAGCGGTACTGTATGTTGTCGCGGAAATTCTCACGAATTACTAGTTGATTTTGGGAGGCACTAAAATTAAGGTTACTTTATTAGTATTACTATTATTAATATTATTATAGTAGTATTATTATTTTTTTTATTAGTTTTTTTTTGTTATTCACAAAGCACAACACAACTAAATTGTTTCTTTTTCTTTTCTACTGCAGATTAAAATGCACACATAAAACTTATGGCCCTATGATATTCCTTTTTACTCAATAGGCTATCCTCTGCAGATTCAACAAGCTGAAGTTTGCAAACTCAAACTGCCAAACTTTGAGAACTCTGGATACTTTGGGTGAAAACCATGACAGCTATTTAAAGCAGGCGAGAGAGAGGATTACAAAGGAAAATGAAGATCTGCACCTCCTTAAAGAGAAGATCAATAGTTTAAATAATGTACATTCTTCTCATCTTTCTTCTGTATCAACATGTAACGGCAATGGAGAATTGTCTGCACTGAGAAAACAAGCATTTGAGCTAGAGAAGTCCAATCATCCTGGTTTTGTGATTTTGTTTGACAATTTGGATATTCAGTTGCAAAGGAAAAATATGTCAATGGAATCACAAAACCGGAATTAACACTGGGTAAATCATCAGATGATTGAGAACCGTGTGTCTGGGGCTCATCTCAAATCAAAAGAACCGAAAGCAAACCTGGAGGAAGTTTCAAACCTCAAATTTCTTCCAACTCTTGACGACCAACAACGACAACGGTCCAACTATATTATACTCACCGCACGGATCCTGGTTAACTACTTTGATGCTTTGGCTCCTCTGAAGGGTGCATGTATCCTTCATATCCCCCACAAATACACCAGTGAGATGGGTCAGAAGTCTAAGAAGGTATATCCCCTCTTTTAATGTGTAAAAGTATTAGCTAGTACACCTTAACAAGAGTTAAGAGAGTATGCCCTCCAACATGGCGGCCAAGACAAATCATGCTACTTTGTTGACAAATCAAAGTACTATAGAATATCTCCCTTAAATGCATTTCCTCTCAAATTTCGCGTGTAACATAATTTTTATGTGTTCTGTCAATTTGTGGCAACAGCAAGATTACAACTCACTGTTTAAGGGAAGCATTGGTCACGTGACCTCTTAGTGCAAGTAGCCTATTATTATTGGAATTTTCCCCTATGTTCACCTGATACCTATTGAACCAACAAATACTAATCATAAGCTACTTTTTTCAACAGCTAATATACTCCAGATTCTTTAGTGGCAAGTCAGATTCAGATCTCTGCACCCTTTTTTGCGACCGCACCCTTATCAACAGGAGAAACGTAACAGCTGATCCTCATTCTTCTTACAGGGCA
>NC_090896.1:23077990-23080490 GCF_036669925.1 Montipora capricornis
AGTCTAAAATGTCAATGATGGAAATCGATAAAACTTGGACTTACCAGTGCCGTAAAACATGAGCTTCATCGACAGCAACAGCACAAAGTTTCTTTATACTCAACATGCATCGCCAGCGCCCGTTCATAAGCCACGCTTCAGGTGAGCCATAGACAATTGAATATTCTCCTTTCTCTATCTTTGCACGGTCAACTTCAACGTTTGAAGAAATATTTACGGCAGACAGGCCAAGTCTTTTCAAATACTTCACTTGATCTTCCATCAGACTAACCAATGGAGACACAACAACAACAATGGGCCCGCTTTTGTCGGAAACATGGTCAAACACGAGCGGCAGAGCCTGGTATATTAACGATTTCCCGGATCCTGTAGGCAAGTTAACAAAAACATCTTCCTTCTCGACGCAGATGTTTCTGATTGCAAGCTTCTGGTAAATATTAAGCTCGGAAATTTTGAACTTTGAAGACGCTTTGCGAAAAGCTTCTTTAAGCGCTGCCGTTTCGATTTATGTTGCTTGTGATATTTTCCACGTGAGGACCCCGAGAAAAAGCCATATCTGATTGGACGAGTCTCAAACGGCGACTCTGGCGCGAAAAGGTTCCTGAAAATGGAACCCAAGCTGTGATTGGTCAATTTGGAGAAAGGAATGTGGTTCGGATGTCAGCAGCCGTTACTTTTGGGGGAACGTTGTGTGACATCCAAAAAACGGCTGCGAGGGAGACTACTATATGGTCTGCCCTCCTACGAACTTGATAAGCTACAAAGAGTTCAGAATACTGCGGCTAGGCTGATTGTGGGAGCTCGTCGATCTGACCATATGACCCCTATTTGGAGGGATCTCCACTGGTTGCCTATACCTGCTAGACTGGAATTTAAGATCCTGCTTGTTACGTTTAAGTGTCTCCACAATCAAGGTCCATCTTACCTCCGCGAGCTACTCAAGTTTCGGAATCCTTCACAGACACTTCGCTCCTCCATGCAATCCTTACTTCAGAACTCGTACCGCCCTAATACCCTCTACTATGGTGAGAGGGCGTTTGCCTTCGCTGCTCCTACACTGTGGAACTCTATACCTGAGCATATTAAGTTAGCCTCGTCTCTGTCAACTTTTAAAACGGCACTTAAAACTTACCTTTTTCGTCGCCACCTCCTTCATGGCCAATGATACCTTTGTAGCTTAGGTGTTTTAATTTTTAGTTAGGGTGGTTATTACTAATTTCCTATTATTATTGTTCAAGTGAAGCTATGATCTTTGCAGTTATGAGAGCAATTTTTGCAATTGCATAGAGAAGCCTGAAAAATTCAGGACTTCAACGGGGTTCAAACCCGTGACCTCGCGATTCCGGTGCGACACTCTAACCAACTGAGCTATGAAGCCACTGACGTTGGGAGCTGGTCATTTGTGGGTTCTAATGGTCCCGTGAGGAATGAATCAGGCTTCTCTACGCAATTGCAAAAATTGCTCTCATAACTGCCAAGATCATAGCTTCACTTGATTTCATATCCGCAGTTCACATATGATTCATTTCGTATACCATTTCATCATTGATATTATTGTTATTATTTATTGTAAGTGCATTGAGATTTTTAAATGAGCACCAAGAACGTTTCTATTATTATTATTAATAATAATGCCGGCAAAATTGACAAAACTTTTAACAAAATGCGTCCATTGTTGCAAGGGTCAAAAAACAAAACCATACTTATTAAGCGAGGCAATTGAGGTATACCATGCATTTTTCGTGTTTTTAAACACGTGGTTTCATTCCTTTAACAGAAACTTGACGAAGTGGCAAAATATTGGCATTACGATGTGTTTCGTTCAAGTTATTGCTGAAATCGAGCTCAAATAACGTCTTCATATTTTCTTTTTGATAATCGGCGAAATAGTGACGTGGGATGTTTACGAAATGAATAAGAATAATTCCTGGTGAGCTGTACCATGTATCTATTTGCTGTTGTTAGATATGCAATATTTGCCATAAATACACGATAGATTTTGCTAGGATAGATCGTATTAAAGTGGCTTTTTATATATTATTGAACCCTGTGTGTAGCCTCAAGGATCAGGTTACAGTCATATAGTCAATGCTACAGTCGGTTCTCCTAAACAGTACTCCATACATTCTGAGGGAAATGTCGCTATTTTGTTCGTCTTTTGGTTTAACTAAGGGCTTAGTAATGACCATTGTAATCCAAACTTTGTTTTGCACAGGATTGCAGACTGAAGAGTTTGGTTTTAAACACTATTTACACGGTACTCCATCAAACGAATATAAATGAGAACTTATTACTCAATTAATCTTTTAAGTTCCCGCAATAGAAGGGAGTACTGTTCAAAATGAAGGAATTTATTTATTCTAAGGGACAAATTCACAATCAGTTACTTTGCAGTATTAAATTCTATCCATAACCATTCAAGTTGTATCGAAACATACCGCACTGGCCTTGAAAATTACCACATACTTGTGGAATACTGTGTGAAACACCGTTTTGTAGT
>NC_090896.1:23090490-23092990 GCF_036669925.1 Montipora capricornis
CGTAAGACTGGAGTAACGTGGTTGTACCTGGGTGCGTTAGTTATTAGTCCGGCTGCAGCATTTTGTACACGCTGTAGCTTGGATATGGATTTCATTGGCAGTCCGTAGAGCAGGCTATTGCAGTAATCAAGTCTACCAAAAAAAAAATTAACTGAAGTGGTGCATTATATAGCGCCCTTATCACTAACGTCTCAAAAATGCTTTGCAATGATCAATTTACCCCCAGCGGACTGGAGGCATATACAGGCGCAAATAGCAGCCGCTTCTAAGCAGTCCATGCATGCTGGCACTCATTTTACCGACCTCGGAAGGATGGAAAGCTGAGTGAACTTTGGCGGGAAAGAAGGTCGACAAATATTCCAGTCTTGGCAGAACCGGGAATGGAACCCGGGACCTTAGGGTTGGAAGGCAGAGATCTTACCACTGCGCCAACCCCTCCGCTAATAATAACTACGTGTACAGCATGTTTGTGCAGTTTCGACAGATAGGCATTTTCTGATCCTTCTAATGTTGTGGATATAGTAGAATGCAGTTTTACAAGTGTTGTTAATATGTGGTAACAGGGTCATTTTTTCATCAAATAGCACTCCCAGATTCTGAGCCATCATGGCTGGTGCTACAGCTGAGTCGCCGACAGACAAGGTTTTAATGTTGACCTTATTAAGTTGTTGCTTCGTACCAATTATCAGAAATTCTGTCTTGATGTCATTATCTTCCAACGTATCCATGATCATCCATGCACGAATTGTTTTTATGCAGTTTTCCATGGCTGCGATAGATTCTTCTTCCATGGCGGTGCATCCTGGCTTAAAAGACAGATATAGCTGTGTGTTATCTGCGTACGCATGCACACAAGGAAGGTACTTTTCAATGATCATAAAAAGCTTACTAGAGTATAAGTATAAGGTGAATAACAATGGTCCAAGACATGAACCTTGAGGCACTCCACATGTTGTCATGAATACCTTAGAGACCCCACCATCAAGTGTCACTCGTTGAGATCAACCAGACAAATACGACGAGAACCACTTTAAAGCTTTGCCAGATATGCCAAATGATTTCGTCAGACGTTCCAACAAGATACTATGATCGACTGTGTCGAACGCAGCTCTTAAATCTAAGAGAACTAATAGTGTTACATGCTGTTGATTCATACTCAGGAGGATGTCGTTGTAAATTTTAAGCAGTGCTGTCTCCGTGCTGTAACGTTTTCTGTACGCTGACTGTAACTTGGGGAGCAAATCATTAGCCATAAGGTGATCGTGAGTTTGATTGTAAACGACTCGCTCTGTCACCTTTAAGATGAACCTTAGGTTACTGTTAGTATTGAACAGTTGCAATGTCATGGCTAAATCCAACCACACCAGCCCTTGTGCATTTTTACAGAAATTTACCATAGTTAAAAACCAGTTCCATTTTTTTAAAAGTTAAGAACATTAAACTTGCTTAAAGCAACCTTGCACCAGAATCCCTCTTTCATGAAACAATATAATAAAAGTCCAAAAGATGCATCATCATCATCATCATCATCATAGTCTTATTGCAAAGCCAAGGGTTACTGTACTCTAGTCGGCAAGATATAATGGGTGCCAGCATTGACATACAATGTAATGCCTGTTGTTGTTGGTCTTCTTGCAGGAGAGGCATTTTAACATTTTTTTAGCAGAGGGAAACAGAAATGAAACTGCTGTTCATCAAATCCAAGCCAACCAGTGCAAATGAGGCCACTATCCCAGGGCCACTATTACTCTTCCATCCCCTTAATTAGACATTAATGGACAGGCAAACAGACCAGATGGACCCCAAAGGGGGCTGGTGGTTAAGTAGAAAATTTATTATACCAAATTCCATGAAGTGGCTTCCTTCTATTTTGGGGTCAGTTGCCAGAGTCCCCAAAAATGTTCCCTTCATTATAGGTTTTCATATGTAACTGGTATCATGCACAAAATATTGTTTTGAACTTTACATTGACTGACTCTTGCATTGTAACTAACTGCAATGCAGCTACCAGTTGCTGTGTTGTAGGTCTTTTCTCTGGACTTCCATTTATGCAGGAGAATGCTAATTTACGAAGAGGTTCATATGTCTTATTGTATTTACATAGTGGTGACAGTAATAACCCAAATCCATATACATCACTTGCTGGAGACTGTGGATGAGTCCCACTCACAATTCAGGAGCTATGTGTTTATGATATTTCCTGTACTTTTCTTGATCTCTTAGAGACAGCTTGTATAATTTGCCTTTGGCTAGTGTTCTAGACTTACTAAAATCAATAATTACAGGATGTCAACTATTATTGACATCACTTATCACATTATTGGTCTTTAGAAGGGATAAATAACAGTGCATCAGCACACTCATACATAATTCTGCACCATTCTTTTTGTGGATCAGGGATATTTTTATGCACCAAGCAACTGAAGGTGACACAGTTGCCTTCAATCCCATGAAACTGAGTTACAAGGAGGTACATGTATGGCTTGTCGTCAGTACAGTA
>NC_090896.1:23105490-23110490 GCF_036669925.1 Montipora capricornis
TGTACAAGAAACACACTGGCAGCTTTTTTGAAAGGTTGCCGAAAAATCTCAATCTCAATCTCAATCTGGGATATGATCAATACACTCAGTTCATGACACTGAATCTGTTGAACCTACTTTTTTTGCTTTCTTTTCGCACTCCCAGACATATGTATAAGTTTATGACGTCTTGCGCCAGATTTTCAGGTTTCCCTAAAATGCTCAAGTAGAGAAACAGTGAACTTAAAAGTACCCAAAATACACTTTAGGATTCTCACTTTTTATTTTTGGACAACCTTTCTCAACATAGCTGGAACCTGTTTCATTAATGCCAACAGTAATTTAAAGCAATGCCACTGTAAACAATAAACATCAGGAGGAAATATATTTTGCTGGTAAGACACTGTCACAATTCTTTAGATTGTTGTGAATGGCCAAAAAATCTCTTCTTATATCAAGCCACCCCCAAAAATACTTGCCTAATTTTCCTACAAAAAGAATCTCAGAACTGAAAATTTCAAAGACCTTCAAATATTTTCTGATCATCCCCATTTCTTGAAATCCCAAGTAACCCCCATAAGCAGGACAAACACTCTCTCTGTCTCAATTCTTAATTAACCACTGATAATGTTTGATAGATGTTGACGCTTTAGCTCAGCTGTTCTGTCCCGGCAGTTGCCATCATGGACATTATCATCATTGTCATCATCATCATCATCATCCAGGAAATAACTTTCATCAAAATCATCATGAATAAGAGTGACATTATGCAAGACACAGGCTCCCATTACTATCTTAGTCATAAGCTTTACGCTTGAATGGTTCAAATGGCCCAGTTTTCTCCATCTCCCCTTCAAAAGACTAATTGCACGCTCTACAATCTGTCTGGATGATGACAAGGTATTGTTGAAACGGAGCTGATTTGGTTGTAAGTGACCGTTATTCCTGAAAGGACTCATGAGCCATCTGTAAAATAGAGAAACAAACATAAAAATATCAGAAAATCATCTTTTCTTAAATTATAAATAAATATATAAATAAATAAATCGACTTTGTTTAACGAGGGTAGCACATAACAGTACAAATAACTAACAAACCCATGGCCCTCGAATTCCCGATCGATTTGGAATTTAGAAATGTTGATTTTTGAGGAGGGAGGAAAACCGGAGAACCCGGAGGAAAACCCTCGGAGCAAGGGCGAGAACCAACAACAAACTCAACCCACATATGACGCCGGGAATCGAACCCGGGACACATTGTTGGGAGGCAAACACTCTCACCACTGCGCCACCCCTGTTCCCCTCCTCCCCTTATATACTTACTGCCCCCAAAAAGGTAATATGCTAATCTTGTAATGAATACTAAACTGAATATTAAGCGATGGCAATTAATGCAGTTGACTAACAGTTTGAATAATACTATAAATCCACCCAGAAATAATTACACGTAATATAAGGGGTAAAGCAAAATAATTGATGAATTCAAATGTGAAGAGTACAAAATTGAGAATTGCTCTATACAACTGAATATATAAACATATATTTGCT
Organism: Montipora capricornis; assembly: GCF_036669925.1. Taxonomy (NCBI): domain Eukaryota; kingdom Metazoa; phylum Cnidaria; class Anthozoa; order Scleractinia; family Acroporidae; genus Montipora; species Montipora capricornis. The sequence goes on from NC_090896.1 coordinate 23,107,017, forward strand.
CATAACAAAAAGATATTTGTTCAACATCAATACCTCATAAGTGGGTAGCCCCCATCCCCAATGATGTGGTAATCTGCGGGAAACTTGTTTCCAGAAGTGGCAAAAAGAGAAGAGTTTCTGAGAACTCTGGAATCATGGACAGATCCAGGCCAACCTGCCAATACATCTGTGAGGACCATGTTATTATCACAAACAATCTATATGTAAGCAAAGCATTAATTAGTAATTGCAACATGAAAGAAATTACCATCTGACGCAAAAAACGAGTGTGACTAGTACTTGGTTAAAGAAAAAGGACTGATCAATTCCTTTTTTTTCACTGATCTATAAAGCTAGTTAATGGTATGAGAATATTTACCTGCAATTGTAAAGCATAAAACTTTTTCCTACAAATGTATGACTCTGAGTCTACACCGGGTGCCTTGATCTTTATGAAGGTCCCGTCTATGGCACCTTAACATGAAAGTATAAATTAAGAACATGTCATTATTTGCCAAAATTTTGATTTTCAAACCACTTTCACTCCAGAACTTATTAGACTAACCCCTTTTTAAACCTTTACTTTCTCAAGCTAACCAAAAATGAGCAACAAGACAGTTTACTTAAATGAGCGCTAATTCCATCTTCCATTAATCTACATCTAATCCCTTGCACTGTAGATTATTGAAGGCCACCAGTGTTCCCCCTTTTCAATGTTACACAAAACCGAAGCAAGCCTTGCAGAGAAATCCAACATTGTTTCACACGAAGGGGTAACAATGAACAGGGGCAGGGTGAGAACAATGCTGTAGCCCATTGAAGCAAGAAACTAAAATTTCAGGCTCACAACGGTATAAAACTGTTTATTATATAAACACCAGTGAAATACCATGTGAGCTTTCCCGCGAAAACTTCTTATATCTTCACACGTGAAGATAACATGTTATCTTCACATGTGAAGAGATCACCGTCGTTATGGTTACATAATAAATCGCGCCTTTGAAAGCAGCGCCTGCCCGCTTATGGGTATTTTTTATTTATTTTATTTTTTATTTTTTTGCCACAGAAAGAAGAAATTAAAATACAAATATGAACAATCAAAAAAGAGAAGATGGAAAGAAAAATTATTGAATTACATTGGTGGCGAGGAGGCCTAAAAGAAACTACTAAGCTTATGTAAATTAGGCCTCCCCAAGTAAAAGCATCTATCTATTGTTGACATGCAAGTTGGCAACGGAGAATACAATTGTTACAAACATTTAGTTATTTAACGTGTTGAAATATAAAGTAATGAACGGAAATTAAAAACAGTTTAAACTTACAAGTTGGTAATGAAGCATACAATTACAAACACTTAGTCATTTGATTAAGGTGTTGAAATATGTAAACAGTTGTGAAAGTAAAATTACAGGGTGAAAACAATTTGACACAGGAAGAACAAAATACTTAATTTTCAGAATAGTTGTTAAAAAAGAATGACTTAAGTGCTTTCTTGAAGGAAGCTGTTGAGGAAGAATTCATTATATCAATGTCAAGAGAATTGTAAAATTTAGGTCCCTGATAGAAAACAGAAAATTGTTTAATGTTAGTCCGACAGAAAGGCAGACGAAATGCATGAGAGTTTCTCGAATAATACGTGTGAATTTGACTGTTTAGAGTGAATTTGCTAGCTAACTTGGGAGGAAGAGTTCGAATTTGATAGGAGAACATGAATTGACCAAGTTGTAACAGGTTAAGATCATGGAATTTTAGGATTCCAAGTTTCTTAAATATAGGGTCAGAATTGGCATTAAAATGAGATTTATCTATGATTCTCACCACTCTTTTCTGCAATTTTACCAGACGAACAAGGTTAGTTTTATAGGTGGACGCCCAAACTATATTACTGTAAAAGAAGTAAGGATAAACAAGTGAAAAGTACAATACACGTAAAGAGTATGAAGATAAATAAAAACTTGATTTCTGTATCATTCCAATTGATTTCGACACTTTGTTAGCCACATGAGAGATCTCAGACTTCCAGGTTACGTTTTCATCGATGATCACACCCAAGAAAACTGTTTCTTTAACTTGATCAATTTGTTGTTTATTTATCAAAATTTGAAAATTATAACTTCTACGTTTTTGGTTTGGTTTGAACACTATGAACTTGGTCTTTTTAAGATTCAGTGAAAGCTTATTAACCCTAAACCATACTGACAACTTATTTAACTCGATATTCAGCTGATTAACCAAATAATCAGGATCTTTACCAGACAGAAAAACGTTGGTATCGTCCGCGAATAAAATCAGTTGTAGTGCCGTAGATGCATTGACTATATCATTAATGTAAAGAAGAAAAAATAAAGGCCCTAGAATAGAGCCCTGAGGAACCCCACAGGATATATCAAGGCGAGAAGAAACATGACCGTTGAAATCTACAAATTGTAATCTGTTAGAAAAATAGCTTTTTACCCATTTTAAGGCCAGTCCACGTATACCATAGTGTTCAAGTTTGTCAAATAAAATATTATGATTAACTGTATCGAATGCTTTTGAGAGATCAAGGAAAATACCAACAGCTATATCACCACGATCTAAAGCAGAGGAAATCTTATCATACAAATCAATCAAAGCAAGTGTAGGGGAGTGATTTTTCCTAAAGCCATATTGCTCATCACAAAGGACATTTAAATTAGTTAGATAATCATTTAAACGGTTATAAATTATTCTCTCAAGAAATTTGGAAAAACTAGGTAGAACTGAAACAGGTCTATAGTTAGTGAACAACGACTGGTCATCAGCTTTGAATAAAGGTATTACCCGTGCTATCTTCATTTGATCTGGTACAATGCCATGAGCAATTGACAAGTTAATAATGTGAGCCAAAGGTTCAGAGATTAATTGGATAGATTCCTTTATGAGGGACATTGGAATGTTATCATAACCCGCAGCTTTGTTGGATGCAAATGATTGAGCAATAACAATAATTTCTTCTTTTGTTGCCGGATTGAAAAAGATAGATTCTGCAAAAGATCCTGAAAGAAAGTCTTTATGAATTTTATCTTCTCGTGGTCAACTCGATATCTCACGAGTGAGCGCAGCGAACGAGTGAGATATCGAGTTGACCACTCAAAGATAAAATTCATATCCACACACGGGCATGTAATATCCTCTATGTACTACACATAGTTTGACATATACATTGTTAAGACTCAGGAACCTGCAAGATATACCAGGACCAGATTTTAACAACGATATGCATAGCTGGATGTAGACTGTTTCAGTATGTCACCCAGCTGAAATTAAAGTAAATTTGCCTCCAATCTCATCACTGAATTTAATTCACGAGGACATAGTAATTGGCTTCAGCCTACACTGACCCACCTCCATGGTAAAGAGATAAAAAATGTCGTACATTGTAGAGCAATATTGAAGGAACTTTCTAAGTTTTCACCAATAACACCTACCAATTGTTCCAGGCATTCCTCCATCTTCAAAACTCTGTGAGATTTC
>NC_090896.1:23115490-23122990 GCF_036669925.1 Montipora capricornis
ACATGCCAACGGAAAGAGAGTCAGCTTCTTCAATTTTCCGAAAGATCCAAACCTTCGAGCTCAATGGCTGCAGAAGATTCGAAGAGACGTTGGAACGAAATTCAAACTGACGGAAATTACAAAAGTTTGCTCACTGCATTTTCGTGAAAGCGAAATAAAAAAAAGGCCTTGGAGGAAAGAAGATGAGTGTAGACATCACCGCAGTTCCTTCGAAATTTGCATGGCGCACTTCACCGCGAAAGAGACCGCTGCCGTCTGCAAGATTTTTAGCGAAGAAGGGCAAGCAGTGACTGGAAGAATCATTTACGGTAACCAGCGACATAACATCCGAGGCGGACAATACAGTTTCTCTCGAAACAGCTGAAATTGTAAATACTGAATCACAAGATTCATGCGAGGCATTACGATTCCAGTTGTTACAAGCTCAAGAGGAAACTGCGTGGTTAGATGAGGAAGTATCAGTTTTAAAAGAGAAACTAGGAAATACAGAAGCCCAACTGAGAAATGCCCAGGCAGAAATTAAGCATCAACTCGAGGAGAACGAAGAATTAAAGTCACGCATGTTTTCCATAGATAATCTGTCTGGAGATGAAGCTATTTCGTTTTAAACTGGGTTTCCAAACTTGCAGACATTCCAGGCTACGCTGGTATACTTAAACCCAGGGAAAAACGGACAAAACATCCGCTACTGGCGTTCGACTGACAAAAAGGTCCTGGCACATCAATATGATGGGAACAATCAGAAAAACAAACCTGGGCAAAAGAGAACTCTGAGACCCAAAGATAAATTTCTTTTAGTCATGTGCCGATTGCGACAAGGGTTTAATGAGGCACATTTGGCATTTTATTTGGCATCTCTCAGCCAACAGTCAGCAGGATTTTTGTTTCCTGGATCAACTTTATGTATCTTCGTTTTGGCACTATAAATATTTGGCCCAACCGCGACGAAGTTGATAAATCTATGCCTGAAGATTTCAAGTCTAAATATCCCAAGACACGAGTTATCCTTGACTGTACAGAGATAAAATGCCAACACTCTGAAAGGACTTATTGGAATAGCCCCTTCAGGAGCAATAACATTCATAAGTGAGCTTTATGCTGGTAGTATCTCGGACAGAGAGATTGTTGAAAGGAGTGGCATCCTAGACTTACCATTTAATGAAGGTGACGACGTAATGGCCGACAAAGGTTTCACAGTTGAGGACCTACTGCCTCTGGGAGTCTCTTTGAATATTCCCTCATTTCTTGGGCAGTCTCAGCAAATGCCAGCCGAAGATGTGGTTAAAACACCAGTCATTGCTTCCTTACGTATACATGTAGAGAGAGCTATTAATAAAATTAAAAATTTCCACATTTGGGACAGAATAACACAGTTAACTTCAATTCCTCTAGTCAACCAAATGTGGACGGTTTGTAGTTTCTTATGTAACGTTCAGAATCCCTTTTTATCTGAATAATAATCTGAGGACTCACGACCTAATCACAAACACTGGCTACTCGAAGTGAAAGTTTTCATTGTTTTTTTTTTAGTCTCTGAACAATCTTGTTGCAGTTACAAAAATATGACTAAATATCAGTTGTATCAGTTGCCCTTTTCTTGTCTACATTAAATAATTATTACTTCCTGTTGATTGTATAGACTCATGTTAAACATATAAAGGTTTTGTTAGCATAACAACATCATTACCTACAACATTGTTTCGTTAGCTGACATATACGCCTGTGGTTTGATGGATGGGGGATGTATGCTCGTGAAACCCCAAGAAGAAACCTCCATCAAGCCCAATACATGCATAAGTGTACATAATATTGGGGCTTACAAGGCTTCAACAATGGCAAAATCGATGAAATGTTCATAATAGTACAAAAGTAGCTTGCCTTCCAGTTCATGCCAGTATTGGGGATCAAAGGGGATTCTTTCTATTGACATTCCCTTCTTGGTGTACACCACAAAATCACACCACTTGGCACCCGTAATTCCCATTTGACCTTGTACCTGTGCATAATAGGGATGGGTAATTTTCAGTTTGCACTGTCCATCAACGTTTTCACAACAGAAGTTGCTGTCAGAGCAAGCATCTAGTGGCGTTACAAGAAACTTCATCTCAGGACATTTTACTTCGAGTAATCCAAACGGTTCTGTGCAACCTGGATCGATTACTTTCCCGTCAGGCGTACAGGCCAGGGTTGGTTCTTTTTGCGACTCAACAAGGCCACATTTATAAACATCAACTGGCATTGATCTATTGTTTATATGTTTCATGTAGGCATGTATTGCTTCTGGCTCGTATTTAATCCCGTGGGTTGTATGCCTTGAAGTGAAAGCTTTGGGATGTATAAGAGTGTTAGCAAAATTTTGATGGTTTCTTTTCCGGTGAGAAATCAAGTGAAAATTTGAAGCTGTAAACCGGAATCAACGTTCGGATCTCCACAGCTCACTACTGGCTTGATCTCTTGTGGCGCCCTCTAATGCATTAATCTTATCCTCGTCCAACTTTAGTAGGTTAACAAACTCCTTTTTATCATCACTCAGGTTACGTTCCTCACTTTCTCCTTGGTTTTGTGAAGGGAACGAGGAAACTGATTTATTTGAGGATTGTTTGTGTCTGTATCAATTCTCTGAACTGCAGGCTCAACGTTAATATAAACATCAAAGTTTGACTCAGTATGCGACAGCTGATAGCTTGCGAAGGATCCTACAGGGCTTTTCCCATACTTAGTATCAACCAAGTTATCATGATTGCTTGAGACGTTTGCTAATCCCATTTTAGGATTTATTTCCCTTAAAGTATCCTTAAATCTTGTTTCTTCGACCTCTTGGACTGCGACATTATTTCTTGCTTCATAAAGTAGACACTTCAAGCCAGGCTCTCTTCGAGGTTCACTGTCGCTCAGTTTGGTTTTTTTCACAATTAAATCCATAACTGGTTCTGATACAATAGTGTCCCCCCTCCCCTTTCGGTGCCAGGTTTGGAGCCTTGACGTGCAAGCTTCAGTTGGATTGTCGGCATCATCATGCAAATCAAGCGTGCTTGTACTCTCAAACAAAGAATATTTGCACATTTTCAGCATCAGTGCCAAAGAATGATTACAGTAACCAGTTTTCCCTGCAACGCAAGAACACGTTGATTGCACAACGTCTCCTGATAGAATGCAAAATGCAACCCTAAGAACATTCTGTTCGTCGTTTTTTCTGAAGGAATGATAACATCTGCAGCGAAAATAAAAGTGGGTTTCATCACTTGTGCATTGAACATCTTTAAGATATTCGTCCCCTAAAAGTTTTTGCTTTTCTCCAGCTGGTCGGTACAGAATGGTGACTGCTTCCTAGGTGTTTGCCACTTTTTGCAATGAATCAATTCATCTCAGCTTTGATAAAAGCGACATTTTTGCTAAGCGATTGCCCCAGCCATGATTTGGGAAATTCACCGTTTGCTCCGAACTTAAAGCGACAGCAGAACTACTGGAACTAGTTGGTAATACGTAATTTTGCCCACCTTTATCACTCTGCTTGGCAAGTTTTCCTGTCGTGTACAGTGAATTTGGATCAGGATCAACAACAATACCGTCCTTTCCTTGACTGATGTATTCTTCAACTCTATTCAGAAATGCAAAGGAGTATTACAGGTTGATTGTGTCAAATGTAAACATTGATCTAAGAATACTATCTTACTGCTTAGAAACACAAAAGAGTATATTAATTTCAAAGGTTATTGTGTCAAATGGATGCATCGATCGAACAATACAAGCTTACCACTTAACGAGTAGGGCTTTTGTGCGTAAACCTTTGGAGGGATCATCACGGCATTTAAGCCAAAAACGTAACTCGTTGTTTTTCAGCTCCGATGGATTTCTTCCCTTTAAAGAGGAACCGGGATTATCGCTTTCCGAAAGGACTACAGACATAGTTTCACTTGTTTCCTTCGATGATCTTCAAGTTTTGTCCCAAAACGCCTCGATTCCATGTTTGGCCGCGTGGTCGTCCCAGGTTGGCGGCCATTTGTGAATAAGGTGTATTGTTTTATTGTTTTTTTATGTTGTTGTTTTGGTTATTTTTTATTATTATGATCATCATGCTTGTTGTTGTCAGGGGCAGCAACATTATTATTATCATCATTTTTATTATTAACGATAGATCTATATAATGTCGACTTTTTTCATTTCATACCTCTGAAAAATTTATACTTTTTTAAACACACGACAGTTATTTGAAATGAGCCAAAAAACAATGTAACAAACCTTAAGTGCTTCTATGATTTGTGTGCTTGTTCTAGGTGTTGGCACAGTTATTTCTCCACCATACGTTTGATTCAGCTTTCGTCTAGCCTTTGCTGGCCTCTTACGGAACTGCTGAAAGCGCTGCAGATCCACCCCCTGTTCCATCAGGTACTCCTTGATGATCATGTTACCTAATTTCTGATCTTTAAGGCCATGTCCTCTTGCCAGGTCTGAATAATTGATCTGTTAAGTTATGGAATATTGTTAAAAGTATATTGATTAAAAGATGGAGGGGACATCACATTATTCAGATACATGATGGCAGTGATTATTACAAACCTTCCTATTTTCATGAGTTTAAGGGATATTAAAGAAAAGGGCAGGGACGTAGGGGATAGGCATAACATGCCCCTTGATTATTGTTGTCATCGTTGTTGTTATTGTTGTTGTTGTTGTTGTTTTCATTGTTAACTTACCCTTTCATAATCTTTCTTGCAGAAGATTTTCTTTGTCAAATTCAACTTATGCTGTGGGAGGCGAATGGCACTTACGTTTTCTCTAGCCAAGATCTTTCTGGTTCTTGAGTTTTTGCACCCTGATGGCAGCATCTGTGGCTGAGTCGAAGTGAAGCAGCTTCCTTTGCTTTGACCTCTGGGACAACGACTGCCTTGCTGCAAGCATCACGTCACAATCTCTTTCGGGCCACTCTGCCTGGATTTTGTTTTTTTCTTGGCACGCTCTCTTTTGACATTCCAAATTTTTTTTCAATGGCATCTTTTTTCTTCTTGAGCTTAAGTTCCTTCACTTTTGTTTGTGCTTCAGCAAAGCTGACTTTAAAAACTTTCTGAATATGCGTCGTTGCTGATTTAACAGCCTTTTGTGTTGGCTTTACATTGACGTTCCCATTGCTTTTATTTTGAGCAAGGCCATCTCGAACTAGCTTTTGTGGCTTAAGCTGCGCAGTACTTGGAAAAATAGATTGCATGGCAAAGTGATGAACTTGGCAGGCATCACAGTTTGACCTCGTGTGCTCTGATTTTTGTGTTTCAGGTAATGTCTTCCAGTTTGTAAGAGAAAAGTACCGCAGGTACTCATTTCTGTTCTGAGAGTTCATTTTTTGAAACAAATCATAAACGCTTGAGACTTCTCCACAGCCAATTTCTCATGCGCTGATTCATCGAGCAACTTGAGGTAGTTTTCCCATCGCTGAGCAGGATTGCTCTCGTAAGCCACACTCCCAGGTTTATATTCTTTGACAGCCAACCTAGAAAAACCACAGCTTAACACCGACAGCATTCTATTACTAATTCTCCCTCCCTTTCTTGACTGTAAAATTCGCAACGATTTGATCTAGCCACAAGATGGGCGCACACTGAAAACTTTTGAAAATTGCGCATAAACTAGTAATGTATATCTCTAATTTTAGACCACCTGAGACAGGGTTACAAATTTAGTTAAAGATAGCCGCATTTTCTCTTATTGACTCAACAAAAAAGAAATGATTCGCCTTTTGTTTTTCACTTTAACACTACATTACAGGTTGTCGTTATTGGATCGAGTCTGTCAGAGCATTTTGCCCTGAGGACTAACTTAAAATGTATATTTATAAAAAAATACGGATTTGCGTTTTTTTCTGCTAAATTTTTATTCGTTTTTAAGTGTAACTGCATTGTTATGGCAACAACTTTCTCCGCCATGTTTGAACTGCTCGGCCTCGCCTTGTTAACTCTTTTCTGAAAGCTAATTGGCTGATATTCATCCATGGCGACTGTTCCAATGGGGTTCGAAGGCTCTTCGCATGACAAAATGCCTGCCAAAGGCTAATACACGTAGCTGCATGTTTTTAACTTGTTTAGCACTATTCTCTTTATTTCGGCTCGGAACTAAGTGAAATTTCCGCTATGTTCTGCAAAAATATTTGAAAACAATGCAAAATATGAACAAATGCCTACCAAAATAACAGAAGTTTTACTCTCATTCCAGACGTTTTTATTAAGATTATCTTTCCACTGATTTGAATGAGGGGTTTATTCACTGTTATAAAGGGAATACATTGTGGGAATTTTCTTGTAATGGCACACAGCATTTTTGGCGCTTAAACTGCCAGTTCTGGTTCCTTGACGTCACAGGTCGATAAAGAAGGTCAAGTCTCGACTTTTGGCTAAGTTTCACAGAGATCGGTCCAGTTCCATGGATGTTATGGACAAATTTGTGAAATATAAAGAAAATAGTCATGGGAACCAGGCCTTAATTCACTTGAGAGGCTTCAAAGATCGCACAGTCACTGAGGTGGACTTGGCCTTTTTTCAATTTGTTGTAAAATTCGCAGAACTAACTTTTGATATAAGTCATATAACAGTTTTTTGTCATCATTGTCAGGAATTCATATATGATACCGATAAAACGAATTTTGTTCCTGTTGTTGATGTTGTTGGTTTTTCTTCGTGACAATCTTTGTTAGCCACCTTAGTACAACAATCAGAAGGTTTCTTAAGAGGAAAAGGGTCATGTCCTAAATTCAGTTATCCCCATCTTTTAGAATAACTGGATGAAGAGTTTTCCATTTTCCAAATAGTACTGTAAATGCTCAAATTTGCACCTGGGCGCTTATTTAATCTTCTGGGTCATGAGGTGGGGGGCCAATTCGAACATTTACGGTAAGTTGAAAGCACTTAGGCGTATCTTAACGGAACCATGACACCTGCCTGGCAATTATGTCTTCTTTGTTACCACGAGGAGTTGATGCAATGTTTTGTGGTAGGGCTGGCCTTTTCAGTTGGGGAACATTAATGCCACCCAGCTTCAATGAAATTATGTCGTGCAGAAGATCTTGGACAAACTGGAACGATTTTTCTTCGTATACAGGCTTGGCAACCCACAGCTTCTGTAGCTTTGGATAGACTCATTTTTTGCACTGTTCTCCAGACATTGTGGTTGCCACCCCTCTACCTACATTGCAGTTGTGATCAATTATAGCAAGCTGCGTTCTGCTCTTCATGCCATTGTAAGAATAGAGGTGCTTCTTCTGTACATACTTCTTAGCCATGGAGCCATGGAATACTTCCAAACATCCGGTTTGAATGAAATCCGCTAGGAGACACACATCCTTGAGAAGTTTTGCTTTCCATACCACTCACTTCCTTCATAGCACTGTGAGCACAACGTTTCTGCTTGCCGCCATTTTGGAAAATTTCGCGCGGAAAAAGACTGGTTCTGATACTGTGACGTCAGCGTATACAAAAATATATGGATACGAGCGTCCACACGTATCCAGATACACAG
>NC_090896.1:23142990-23182990 GCF_036669925.1 Montipora capricornis
TGTGCAGAGTTTGGGACACCTAAATAGTTCATGGAACTAACCGAGTAGGAGACCCAGAACAAGAAATAAGTGAGTCGAAGGAATAGGGATGCAAAGTAGTTGTTTTAGATAAAAAGTATTACTTCATTAATTAAATAACAGTTAAAGATTACGTAATCGTAAAACATTAGGAATCACTAATAGTATTATAACCATCATTTTGGGACATGAATCTACTTGATGTTAAAAACGTCATCCCACTACTTCTGTATAGAATATAGAGGGGTAACAAATAAGAATTAAAATTTTGAAATGAGTATTTGAAGGGTTAATTCGAGTTTACCCGTCACTATTGTTACTGTAAAAAGTGGGTACTGAAAAGTCTTTAAAATACATCTCTGACGGACCTGTATGCCTGGTGATTTTCAGACACATCGTAAGTAACTGTTTGATATTGTTGGAAAAAATAATGGTCACGGAGGTACAGCTTTGGCCACCAAATTACTTCCACTTCCCGTGTTGCTCGACCTTTACCCAATCCAGCAAGCAGCACAGACTTGAAAGAGGGCTTCTGTACTCCTTTTTTGAGGTAAGCTAATGATTTAGCCTTGGCAATTTCCTCTTCCGCGGTCAAGGCAGATTGAGAGGCTGACCCTGCGTTTTCAATTGGTGTGTTTCCAGCAAACAGAGCCTCCGTTTTTAACTCCACAAGGTCTTGTTCCTGCAGAGACAGGTATAGCCTCTCAGGGTTGAAGATCTTGTAAGACAACCTCCACGTTCTGCTGCTGTACAAGGGTTGAGCTTTATGGCTCTCTTATAGAGTTTACTTGAACTTGCAGATTGAAGAGGAAATGCTCAAAGTGGGACACTGGTACTTGGTGCGAGTCGATTCTGACCCACCTACCTGATTTAAAAAAAAAAAATCCTGTAAAGATTCATCCTATGATATTGCTTTTTAATTTGTTGTGTTTTGCTAAGTTGTTCACGATTTTCAGGGCTTTTAAAGAATAAAACATACTTTCACAGCAGCATAAAATTTTCATGTTGTTAAACGCGCAAGGTAGCAAGAAGCCACGCGCGTTTTGGAAGCACTCGTGTGGTTTTAATGATAGCCTTAACATACTCAAATGACCTCAGATCCGCCATAGCTATCGAGTTTAGTTAAATCGAATGTTAACTCGGTGACTTGTATTATCATTTTTGCTTGATCTATAAGAATAACATTGAGAACAAGGGCACCGAATAGCAGAGCCTTGAAGGTTGCAAGTAATGTTATACAGATATAAATTTCTTAACATACATTAGCTTCTGTATCAATAGCGTACGTAATATTATCTTTTCAGTTTACCTGGCAAATGGGGATGGAGCGTGGCGTTGATTCTTTCAACCAAACCTGCAACCCACAATTTGTAGCCGGCCTGGTCAAGTGGGTCACGTTGTTGGCTCGGCTGTGGGAGTAAGACAATGTTCCCAGAAGCGTCTTTAAACACCGGAATTACGGGAGAATTGTCTTCTTGTCGATCCCATCTGTGTTTCTTAAGCGAATAGAGAGATTTAAAACTTTCTTACACGATAGACAATCCATTAGCATGGTCGACATTTTGAAATAGCTTCTTGAAGCGCACGTGTTCTGATGCCGAGCCACGTATGTTGATACAAAGCGGAAGTGCAAACATTTCCAAAGGTGGTAGAAAATAAGCTCTATATGATCTAACCGCTAACAGTGGGGGTCGTTGTAGTGTCGTAAAATTTTTATCGCTTCGGAAGTTTGGGTATTTCACTCTTCCTGGCAGGAGCCTAAACTACTCTTGCTATCCGTATACAGTTTTATAACTCAGACACTGCAGAAGCAAGGCCTGTGCTTGGTTAAACTTTACGATATCCGGTTCTTAGAAGCCTTCCCACCGCACAAGAATGTGAATGAATTAGCTGGGTATTCTGAAGTTGCTCTGTTTAGGATGACTCGTGAAAGTTTTTAATGATATCGATGATCTGTTAACGTTAGTTCCCATTATCGTTTGCGGGAAAATGGGTATATTAATAGAAAAGCATATTTTGAGTGTTAATTGCTGCTTTCGGAATAAAGTGTTATTAATTGGGGAGACAAACACACGATGACGTGTGAGTAATACTTTCCAGGTATTTCTCTTGGTTTCTGATAGACGGTCCTGCACTGTGTTGTCAACACTTCCTTTGTTTTACATTGCGCAAGCAGTCAATTCAGATTACCGTCGTGCACGTTTCCAAGGCTTGCGGGTCATCGTGTATTACTTACAGGAAGCCATGAAACTACTATCATTTGAAACTTCAGTGGAGTTCAGCAAGAATGGTTGTTTCAGATCATTATCTATTGAAAACAAATGAACAAATCTAATTACCAATATTATGAATAAGGAAGACTAAATAGGAAATTTTGAAATAAAAAAGGGTCTAGGTAAGTAAAATAATTGTTATATATCATTTATGAAGATAACTTACATGTTACACTTGATGTACTAGTAGTATCTTGGTTGTAATCGGAAAAAAAAAACAAGCGCAATAATTTATTCATTTGAAAGAAACAATGTATACAAAGTGGAACTATTCTACAAGAAAACTGTTGGTGTCAATAAATGATGGCAGCTATTACTTACAGGAAGCCATGAAACTGTTATCATTTGAAACGTCAATGGAGTTTAGCGAGAATGGTTGTTTCAGATCATTATCTGTTGAAAACAAATGAACAAATCTAATTATCAATATTATGAATAAGGAAGACTAAATAGGAAATTATGAAATAAAAAAGGGTGTAGTTAAGTAAAATAATTGTTATATATCATTTATGAAGATAACTTACACGTTTCACTTGATGTACTAGTATCTTGGTTGTAATCTGAAAGAAACAAAATATGAGACCTTTCACGCGAAAAGGGGGCTTATGGATTTCATGGTAAATTCACGCTCACGGCTCGTGAATTTACTATTTCGTGGTATGTTCACTATGGTGATTGAAAAAGTTCAGGGCGTGAAATCGAAGACCGTGAAAATAATGAAGTCACATTGTGTACTCACTTATGTTTACGCCGTGAAATTATGTTGCTACGCCATTTAGAATAACAGGAAAATTTCATGATCTTGTTTTGGAATTAAAATTCCGGTAAACAAGGATAAACAATGTTTTGCGTCGGAAATCGAATAATGGTATTTATATCTTCTCTTGTGTGAAAAGGTTTAAGTTTTTATGGCGCGCCGTTTCGTTATGTTCGGTGAAATGGAAGTTGGTGTGATTATTTTGCTTTGTTAATGGCAAAAATGACGACTAGCACGAATTACGTTACGCTACCAAGCAAAACAGTTTATTTCTTACAGTTTCTTCTGTAATATAAACAATCAAGTACACTGAAAAAAATAAATCAGTGTAGGAGGAGAGGGAAGCATCCAAAAGCGCACTAGACACCATACGAAGGATGCTCCCCAATTCTGCATGTAATCAACGGTTTGGTCAAAAATACGCAATTGTTGTCACCGGAACTGCTTTCTGAACGGGAACTCGAGCACATGTCATCTCCCATGGTACCTCTGGGTCATACGCCATGTGCTCGAAGAGTCGGACATGTTTAGTTTGAAATTGTTTGAATATTCTTTCCACCGAACGAAAAATATGGACTACGTCGCTTTTGATTGACTTCTACCCGGACTCATCAACATTTGTACGTTTTGTAGAATTTTCGCACTCGTTGTTTTTGAAACCTATTTTTGACAGCTTTCATAAGATACACTCGTATCTGTTGGAGCGAATCTACTACTACAACAACAACTTGTGAGATCGAAATAAAAGGCAGAGAAACCAGTAGAACCTGTGTACGTGAAACTGTTGTGGAATCTCGATATTCATGGAGCCGGGATTGAGAGAATTGCAGGAGTGACTACAGCAATGCAATTGACATCCTGATGTGGATCTTAAATCCCTTCTGCGGTGAATTAACCAGCCTCAGCTAATTTATGGGAACATTTCTGCCGCCATCAGCCTGCATCCTTGATTTTCAAGTTTGCTCAAGCTTATGCGGTTTAAAAGTAACACGAGAAAGTTAGTTGTCTCTGGTTACTGTACAGTGCATGACAAGTTTGATGTTAACAGAATTCTGTGCATGCAAATGAAAGGCAAACATTTCGTACAAAGAGTACAATATCCAAAAAGATGCGTCATTCATGTCTGTGCAACATGAGATATTCTTGAAAATTCAGTTGGTTCATTGAAGTTAAATCACAGTAAGTATGTCAGTGATTTACCCGTGATAACATGTGTCCCCCACATTTTGCGGCCTTATGTATTAAGTATTTGTATCAGTACGTGCATTATGAAAATTTGCCTGCAGTCTTAAATTTCTTCAACTCAGTCGATCCGGTGAATTGGAAGGTGTTTTTGTGACTAATGAAACTCGCTTCTCATGCTGTTGAGAAGCGGTCACAACGAATTTTGTGTACCCCATTGCTTCGAAGCCTTCATGTTTAGCAGCGGCTTTGTAGATTCTCGATAATTCAGCTTTACACGTAGAAGTTGGAAGAAGTTTAATATGAAAAATTTTATATCCAGGTACTCTGCCCGGAAGCGAAAGGTCTTCTCATTCAGTTTAATTTTCTATTGTAAGTCTTGAAAATAACAAATTTAAGTCTTCCAGAATGGAACGACATTTTTATTAAAATGTAGTTGGCCTTTTGATACCCTGGGTGCCAGGAGAATTCTTTTCCAAATGTCTGAGAGAACGCTAGGAATTCGAAGAAGTTTATTCGTAATCCTACTCGGCCGTGGGGCACTCAGGGCCCTCAACTGAGATGTACAAAAAACAATATCTTTTTCGGCGATTGTTCGAAAGGTGGATAGCGCTAACCACTGGATGACTCAATCAGTTGGTTTTGCTTGGGTTTATCCGCTGGATAGTGATTATCCGGTTGATAGCGTTATCCACCTTTTGAACGCCTGGCCTGTCATTTCCTCCCACGATCTCTCACCCTAGTTCTAGACACACGCGTACCCAAGCTATTTCGGCATGGCACAAAATCCACTGAAACCCTTGACACCAGAAGTGGTGGCTATGGAATCTTTGAGACAATTTGAGGAAGCTATGAGAACATTGGAAAGTGCGTGCTACTTGTATGCTGAATGTACCGATTTGGGAGATCCATATGATGATCACGAACAACCTCGCAGGAGAGACCTTCAACAAACTTATCATAGTAAGTTTTCGAAAAAAGTTGGTTATATATCGTCACTACTCTGTGTTTTTGTAATCCACGCATTTGTCTGTGATTAGGACTGTGTGATAAAAGATAATGTATTAACTGTCGCTTTCTTGAACAAATCGACATTCGTATCATTTTTGTTCAGTAGCTAGCTTTGCTCTGAGAAAAAAAAAATTAAAATTAAAAATAAAGTTCAAGTCGAAACATGGTGTGGCATTATTGTATTTTAATTTTAACACACAAAATACAGTATTTTACAAAGGCTCAACCTTGGGTATCTTTGCAACAATTGTTAAAATTCCGCCAATTCTAGGCTTTGCAAATATGAATTATTCGCAAAAAGTCACCGTTGACTGTTGGCTGCAATTTGGAGCAGGCTTCAAACGAATGCCACAAGATGAATGACTTCCCACATGCAGAAAAAAATTATGTGGCTTTGCCTCGATGTGCAGTACGCACTCTCATAGCCAACCTTCACAAATGGGATGCTAGTGGTACAAATTCCATTTAATTCAAAGCTATGTGACAGCAGGAGCAACGAAATCTTTAGTACCCAGTCGAAAAAATTGCCTAATCTCTTTAAACAAGTAATTCTTGCATTCCAGATCTAGTCGGCTGGGTACAACCTGGGGAGGGAGATCAATAGGAGGAAGTTACATTTAATTTTTCAACATTTCAGATTCGTCCTCAGGAGAAAGAACACCTTCCTGGGGTGATCTATAGAAAACCGAAAATGATGAAACTTGCTCACACCATTTATCTTTCTAAAATAACTTGATAGGTGTGAAGCCCAGTCGTATGTCTTCACAAGAACAGATCCATCATGGAGGCCAACAAGCTTCGCACATTTCACTCCAGTTATGGTCGATTTGTCCGTGGCCTCCATTATATCAAACAGATGAAACAAATATCCTGTGCAATTTTTGTTTCATAAGTCCAAAACACCAATCGGCAGAAATGAGTATTTGACATGTTCATGCATTCTGTGAATAACGCGCCAGCAAAAGTACCAAAGAACATAGTTGTTCTTGTTTTGACCACCGCAATTGTCTGCATGGAAGTGGCCACTTTTTTCACCTGCGCCATGGTTTTGAAGAAAGTCATGCAAGTAACTAACGGTGGCATCTGCTCTTTTGCCTGTTGCAACTGACTCGTCAATGAAGTAATTAATTTGATGGGGTAAGGGCTCACAACACGCACCAAATATACCACATTTCCCTGAGGTGTTAAAATAAATGGGACCAGGTTGTTGGGGATTAGCGGGAAAGTGTAGTTGTTGAGAATAATCATATGAGTAATGCACTGTGCCAACCAAGGAACAAGGCAGATTGGGAGCAAGAAGGGAGATTACCGGGTTTTCTTTAAGGTCCTCTTTGCGTTCATCTACAGCAGCATTGTAAAGATCCCTTTCCCGCTTAGCCTTGCAAAGGTGTGCTCTATGTTCATCATTGGCTGCAGTTTTTTTGGTCTTCAGAAACATTTGCACGACCCGAAATGTTTTCGGTTTTCTTTTGGCACGTGTGGCAAAGATCAGTTGATGGCTGCATTATTTTCATGAACTGAAGGAAATCATTCCAGGTCACAACGAATTTTGTGTACCCCATTGCTTCGAAGCCTTCATGTTTAGCAGCGGCTTTGTAGATTCTCGATAATTCAGCTTTACACGTAGAAGTTGGAAGAAGTTTAATACGAAAAATTTTATATCCAGGTACTCTGCCCGGAAGCGAAAGGTCTTCTCATTCAGTTTAATTTTCAATAAACGTTAGAACATCCCTCAGCCAGGTGTGGGGAGTCCTGTTACGTGGGGCATGTTTCGTGTTCCCATGAACACGCGAAGTAAGACCGTTACTCTTCAAGTGACATTTCAGGTTCTAAAGTCTTTTGTTAGAAATACAATGAAGAAAAAGAAAAGTCTTTCTGCATATTTGATGCCCCCTAAAGAAGTAGTTCGAGATTGTTTCTTGCCGCTTTCTTTGGTTTGAGAAGCTATATTTCGTAAGATAAACATATCTAGTTGATCGGATGTGAGTTCCATGCATTGGCACCTTATGTCCAAGGCAACACCTTCAGTAAACAAATTGGAGCAAGGCTGTTCATTGGGCTCTACATGGGAGCTGCATGTAGTTTTGAGAAAAGAGGAAACCGCCTCATCTGAAACCTCTGCGGCATTATCGTTTGCATTTTCACTGTTGCTGTCTTCGTTAACCTGTCTTGGAGCTGAAGACTTCTCAAAGAGGGTATCATTTTCTTCATCATCAGAACTTTCTGAAGTTTCCGAATCACTAGATACATCAGTCATGTTGGATGCAGGAGAAAAATAAGCAGCTTGAACAACATCTAGTTCCTCCTTGAGAGTTTCGTTATACCACTCGCAGTGTGTCGACTACCGATTAAAGACGCCATTACTGCTAATTACATTGTATTCTGAACTAGTATTCAGTAGTGATTAATGCAGGTTAGGTACTGTTTTCACTTGCTATCTTGTTCTAATTATCTGAAGTGACTTTACATGTACGTGGCTGTCAACACATGCCAAAAAAAACCAAAAATTATGTTGAGGAGGCAATAAATAAGCAAAGAGAGCCCACACCAATAGTTATAATGGAGCAGGAAATAAAAGAAGGTTAGGCGAAAGCTGCAAAAACAACCTCCAGTTCCAAGACACCAGAGCCCAACATCCAGGTGGATAGCATGTGTGAGGGGGACAATGTTGCTAAAGACCCTTTTACAGTATCTACTGATGAATTTCACCAGTTCCTTGGCGATAGCATGTGGGGAAACTTCCATGGATGACCGAGTTGTCATACAACAAATGTCTGAGGTACATGTACAGCTCTTTAATCCTATGGCCCAGTTTAAAATAATGCATTACTTTTCAACCAATTTTGGTGAAAAGACCAGCCTTCATGCTTGGTCATGTCTCATTAAAAGCTTGATTCACTTTTGGTTGTCACAGAATTTGTCAAAAGAACAAAGCGGTTTAGTTTGGAGGGAACGTTTTGGTACTTAAGAAGTAACGTCTGTGTACTGAAAATCACTCTTTGCAAAGAAAGTGACAATAATTGAGAATACAATCAAGTGAAGGCAATTATGATAAATTTTCTCTTTACCGTATTTGTTCAGTGACGAATGGCTTTTCGTGACCACCAAAACGATTTATCACTTGTACTGGCCTCTCGGTTTTAGTTGTGTTAACTAAACTGCACTGTTGCCACCCTCACCGTTACCTGTTTAAACAAGTAAACCCAAAACGGGTCAGAAAGAACAGAAATATCTCTGTATAAAATTACAATCCAGTTTTCCTAGAAATTGATCATGTGCGTGTGCAACCATCTTTTCGCAGGATGTGAGACCAGTAAAGGACAGGGTGCAGGTATTGAACACAAGAATGGACAACTTAGACAACGTGATGTCTATGGTGTATGCCAGATTGGATGCCATAGAAGCTGCAATTTGCCTTGTTCCGTTTTCTTTGCACGAAGCTTCGAGCCCAGCTGAGCAAAGCATGAATTCTGTGATTGAATCCCTCCCTCAAAAGACGAAAACTGTAACCAAACCACCTCAACCATCACTTCTCCCGTGAACACTACATCAGATTTATCCTCCTCGACTCAGACCAACACACTAGTATCAACCCCAGTCACACCAACCCATCGCCAACAACTACCAAGCAGCATCTCTCCTATCTTGTCAAGTTTACCAACAGACAAGGCCCATAATCTAAAGAAAAATTAAAAAAAGGCAAAGTCAAGGAAGCAATATACAAGAAAATGTACCGACGAGTTGTTTACCTCAGAAGAGCTGTCTACTTCCAACGTAAATGGTAGTGGAGGCAAGCAAAAGCTTGATACAAAATCGGATTGATAAACGGTAAGTGTGGCATCCATGCACAATTCAATGATTGAGTGCCATGTTCAGTAATGGCCAACCTGTGCGTGCTTTGCGGTTGTGTAGATTCAGTGGGCTGTATTTAGAAATGCTGAAAAGCTTGTGAATTAAACTTGATTATTATCAGTAATAGTCAGAGAGAGTATTAACATTATTATTGTCCCATTTTCTAAGGGGCCGAATACATGAGCCAGGCTGGCCCGGTTAGCCGAGATCCCGGCACGTCTGAGAAATACACCAAAAATCAAATTTGCAATTACATGGAAAAATCTCAGCCTGGTTCGCCGAGATGCCGGGATCCAGGCTAACTGGGCTGAGATTTTTTCATGTAATTCCCTTCACTGGGACAGCCTCGTTAGCAGGGCCAGCGATTTTTAACCACATTACTCCACTTTCGAGCAAAATTGCCTATGGAATAGTTTTTTTGTTTTAATGTTTAAATAAAGGATAAATAGCAATATTATGAATAAGGCTTCTTTGAATTGTAGAATGGTGAACTTTAATAACAATTTAGCGAGACAACAAACGTCTCTCCACTTCTTGTTGTTGTTTTTATCTTTTTTCATATGTCTTTCACATATTCTAAATTTAGTCTAAGGCAGGCTGGCTCACCTCATGTAATACCAGGCTGAAAGACATCCCGGCAAACCTGACCAGCCCGTGACCAGCTCGTGACCAGCTCGTGTAATCGGCCCCTAACTAATAAACCATCATTCAACTTTCTCTTTTAAATTTTCTCTACAGGATTAGTTATTGCTGCATTTCCTGCAACTCCCGGAGTGGAAGATGTAAGTGCTGTGGAAAAGGAGGTCCAGGATAAAATAAACATGAAATGTAGAGAGAAACTGAAGTGTAAACAGTTGCAACATAGCCCTGTCGAAGACATTGTATGAAAGTGCTTTCTCTCAGAAAAACGGAAGACAAGAAAACAAAATTCGCTACTGGACTTGATCCTCCTTCACTTTTAGCACCCTGTTGAATTCTGTTTTCATTAAAAAGTGTATTAAACAATAACATAAAGAAAACAACCGACTAGAGGTACAGTAGAGTCATCTTTTGTTAGACGTAATCAAAGCTTGCAGTCCAGCTGGAGAATCACACTTACTAACAAAACAAACAACACCCAAAGGTCACCTAAAGGTCAACTGAGTTTTTCCAGGCATTTTAATAATATATCTGCTGGCCTGTTTTCAGCTTGGTAGCATGCTTTCTTTTGAAAATAAAGCAGCTTGAAATTGCTATTTTGTCACAGTATGTGACATCTACACTGCCTGAAGAACTTGTCACTTATCCGAAAATATTGACTCGCATTGTAATTCTTGGTTTTCAGGTGATGTCATCAAAATTAAAAAATAAGGAATTATCAATCCTTTTGAGATTGTAGTTTAGTTAGTTATTAGGACAGCTGAAGACTTATCTTTTCACAAATTTTCAGTTTGATAGACGTGTGATAAAGCAAGGTTGAATTTCTAAGCTTTTGCGTGACACGATATATTAAAATTGCGGCCAAGAATGCTGTCACGTAGGTTAAAAAAGTGATTTATCTCCAGAGATTTTGCAATCTGAACAGTCCTTGCATGAGGATAAGTACTCACATTGATGTTCATGACACTTCAGAAGATGGCAAAACTCGATGGCATATGTTTTTGTTAGCTTCTTGCGTATTTCTTCGAATATCTCCCACAGGAAACATCGCACAGGCCTGAACCTTTGCAAGACTCTTTCAATATTCATGTTGAATGGTGTTGATGATGGTGTGACAGTGAAAACCGTCTGTCTTCAAGTTTAGCAGAAAGTGTCTCCATACCAAATATTAAAATTTTGACGAATAGCTTGAGTTCGGAATATATCGCACAGCCCTGAAATTCGGAGTGGCTCTTTAGTTATACATTACTCTGATACCATGTGATTTTCACTTCGATGAAGTGCTGGCAAATTTTGGGGACTAATGTTGTTCGATTTTCTCCTAAATTTTATTCGCTGCTTGCAGCCTCTGGTTCTAGAAAAAAGTACTCATAATAGGTTTGGATTTTAAGTGTATTTTCAGCAGTTAGTCGCACCATTCGGCGCACTTAAATAAGAACATACTATAAAGCAAGTTGCTGTTGTTTTCCAAGTTGCCCCAAAGATTAATGCTCATAGTTCATTTTCTGCTTGGTGATCTCGAAAAGATGTTTGGATCACTGCTCGTCATCGCCGGAAAATGCTCAGTACTCACATGCTCGCAAAATCCATTGACCGACTTGCATGTTTCTTCAGTTGAGTTTAAGTCAACTCTATAGTAGTCAAAAATTAATGAGCATCAAAAGGTTGACGTCAATGGTTCTTTCACACTCGAAATCTGCCAGAAATCCAAAACCAACTTATTGATAATGAAATTCATTAATTTTGAGGAGGACTTTTTTTTTTTTCACGTTGTGAATTATTTCACTGCCCGGCATGAACTAGTTCACGGCGATATGAAAAATTTTCATGCCGAGATCACCCTGTTTTAAAGGAATTTCACAGAATTTCAGCTTTCTTTATATAATTTCATTGTTGTCTGCCGTGAAATCGGCATCATTGTGAAATTTTCATAAGCCCCCTTTTCGCACGAAGGGTCACATAATTATACTAAGTGGAACTATTTTACGAGAAGACTGTTGGTGTCAATAAATGACGGCAGCTATTACTTACAGGGAGCCATGTAACTGTTATCATTTGAAAGTTCAGTGGAGTTTAGCAAGAATGGTTGTTTCAGATCATTATCTATGGAAAACAAATGAACAAATCCAATAACCAATATTATGAATAAGGAAGACTAAATAGGAAATTGTGAAATAAAAACGGGTCTAGTTAACTAAAATAACTGTTATATATCATTTATGAGGATAACTTACATGTTACACTTGATGTACTAGTATCTGGGGTGTAATCTGAAAAAAACAACAACAATCATTCATTCATTTGAAAGAAACATAATATACTAAGTGGAACTATTTTACGAGAAGACTGTTGGTGTCAATAAATGATGGCAGCTATTACTTACAGGGAGCCATGTAACTGTTATCATCTCAAACTTCAGTGGAGTTCAGCAAGAATGGTTGTTTCAGATCATTATCTATTGAAAACAAATGAACAAATCTAATTATCAATATTATGAATAAGGAAGACTAAATGGCAAATTGTGAAATAAAAAAGGGTCTAGTTAAGTAAAATTACATATCATTATTTATGAAGATAACTTACATGTTACACTTGATGTACTAGTATCTTGGTTGTAATATGAAAAAAAAAACAACAATAATTTATTCATTTGAAAGAAACAAAATATACTAAGTGGAACTATTTTACAAGAAAACTGTTGGTGTCAATAAATGATGGCAGCTATTACTTACAGGAATCCATGAAACTGTTATCATTTGAAACGTCAGTGGAGTTTAGCAAGAATGGTTGTTTCAGATCATTATCTATTGAAAACAAATGAACAAATCTAATTATCAATATTATGAATAAGGAAGACTAAATGGGAAATTGTGAAATAAAAAACGGTCTAGTTAAGTAAGATAATTGTTATATATCATTTATGAAGATAACTTACATGTTACACGTGATGTACTAGTATCTTGGTTGTAATCTGAAAAAAAAACCCAATAATTCATTCATTTGAAAGAAACAAAATATACTAAGTGGAACTATTTTATGAGAAGACTGTTGGTGTCAATAAATGATGGCAGCTATTACTTACAGGGAGCCATGTAACTGTTATCATTTGAAAGTTCAGTGGAGGTTAGCAAGAATGGTTGTTTCAGATCATTATCTATGGAACACAAATGAAGAAATGTATCCATCAATATTATTAATAAGGAAGACTAAATAGGAAATTGTGAAATAAAAAAGAGTCTAGTTAAGTAAAATTATATATCATTATTTGTGAAGATAACTTACATGTTACACTTGATGTACTGGTATCTTATTTGTAATCTGAAAGAAACATAATTTGAAAGAAACAAAATATACTAAGTGGAACTATTTTACAAGAAGACTGTTGGTGTCAATAAATGATGGCAGCTATTACTTACAAGGAGCCATGTAACTGTTATCATTTAAAACTTAAGTGGAGTTTAGCAAGAATGGTTGTTTCAGATAATGATCTGAAATCTAACTATCAATATTATGAATAAGGAAGACTAAATAGGAAATTGTGAAATAAAACAGGGTCTAGTTAAGTAAAATTATATATCATTATTTATGAAGATAACTTACATTTTTTACTTGATGTACTAGTATCTTGGTTGTAATCTGAAGAAAAAACAATAAGTCATTCATTGAAAGAAACAAAATTTGTGAGAGAATTCATGGTAATGACAAGTTCTAAGCTGACTCAAATCTGTTATGCAATTGGTGAATATTGTTAGATAACTGTTGATTACGATGATTTATGTGGTCTGTTAATTAATGGTATTTTGTTAGAGATTTTGTAGTTTCCATATTAATGCCAGCAGTATTTGTTGTTCGCATGACTGTACAATCCCTTTATACCGTGACAAGCTAGTCCTTATAAGTACTGCAATACAAAAGTGTATTTTATCTATGTAAACAATGCCCTTCTATAAAAAAGGGGAGAGATCCATGTTCAAAAAGTGAGTGACGACAGACCACAGCATCAAGAGACCAACATTTATAAAATATATTGTCAATGTACATGTATTAGTATAAGTTAATTAGGATATTATATGGAGCAATTTCTGAAACGTAGCACGTCGAATGGCACATGCAGAGAGAGACTTGAAACAAAAGAATCACTGGTTTTGGCCTTGGGAATGAGAACAAAAAGTGAGGAAAAAAATGGACGGTGCATCTAAAATGTCACAGACAAAGTTAACTCAACTAGAACTTACAACTGAAAAAACACAAAGCATACTAGGTATTTGCAATGTAGAGCATATCAAGAGACACTTGGAGGGATTAAAAAGTATTCTTACATGTAGTACTGCAGATAATTCAAAACAGATTGTACATGAAAAATTGAACATGCTAATGACTGGGGTTGTGGACATACATATTTCCTGTTCGTGCTGATTGCTGGCAGAGTCTTAAGAGAAAACTGAAGTAATGTTAAAGAAACAGGAATTCGATTTTCAAAAAGAATTTTTCGAAGTGAAGATGCATTATCAAAAGGAGCTTCAAGCTGAAACTATGATTGGAATGGCAGGAGGACAGAACAAACAACAAGGGAATAATTGGAGCTACTGTAAAGTTGCCTCGATCACCAAGACTGAGTGAGGTTCTGGGGACAGTTCCATGAAATGATGGATAAATCTGACGTAGCTGGAGTCAGCAAATTTTCATTTCTCAAAGAATTTGTAAGCATAAATCAATAGATTGCCCTTCATAGCCGAGGGGTACAACTGAGCAAGAAGCCTTCTAGAAGAAAGAAATGGAAAAGAAAGCAAAGTAATGTCAAACCTTACATCACAAACATCTTAGGCCTACCCAATATTGATGGATGCAACAACAAGAAAATTTATGTGTTTTATAAGAAGCTGCATGTACTTTTTGACATCCAATCACTAGAGACCTATGGAAGGCTTAAACATGCAAGTACATGGATATGTTGTGATAGTGTAGAACAAACAATCAGGAATCAGAGGTTACATGTACTTTGTGAGATATGACAAAGAGTGGAAAAAGTGGGATTCACTTAACTATGATATTACTCCATCAAGAGTTTGACAGAAAGCAAATGATTTAGACACAGATAAGTCATCTTGACTATGAAGAACTTTGTAGGTTAGACATGCTTGGACTTTCCAACTCTGCACAACATGACAAGTCACTTGTTTACCAAGAATTCAAAAAATAATCTGTGCAAGACAAGGAGGAATGGTATGAAACTGGACTGCCATAATGTGCAAACCAACAAGAAAACCAACGATCATCAATGAGTAACAGGAACTTGACATTAAAGAGCTGCCCACTAAGACTGTCATTGAAGTTGAACGTTACATTCCTCAGAAACGTATATTCCATGAGAATGTCCTATTGGTCCTATAGAACAAGTTGTTGAATGTTCTTAGGAAACAGATTCTGACCTGTGTTTCTGCCAGCGACCTACGATCTGTTTTCTTACAAATACGAATCAAAGAAGAAAAAAAAGATGCTTTAAAGTAGCATTGGAGAGCAGTAATAAATCAGCCTGAGAATACCTGCTAGTCCACGCAAGCCTTATTCAGTTTGACATGCTCCCCTTTCTTCCTTGAAAAAGTGCCAGAACAACATCTAGAATCATGGCAGGAGAGAGAATTAGACGTAGTAACAGAGTTCCATAAAGCCTTCACTCGTGACACGAAAGTGACAGAACTTATCACTCTTGCTGACACAATTGTTGCTGAACCCCACCTGGAGGAGATGTAGCAGCACAAGCGTGTGTACCCATCAGTAAGATCTCAAATGAAAACAACAGAAGAGAAAAGTAAAAGACAAAAGAAATTCACCTTATTTATTGCAAGAAAATGTTAAGATAAACAACTATGAAAGAAAGGAAAGACAAGGAGGGTATGATAATTATCGGCAATCTAAACTTAGACTACGACCTGATCGCAGGGAAGGAAAAATCTTGCTTGATCTCGAAGAAGTACACGACTTACAATTCTTGATTACAAAACCAACAAGGATAACTAAAACATCGGAAACATTGTTAGATGTAATTCTAACAACAAAACCGGCCTCATAAATCTCGAAAACAGTGATCATCACCTTATCTATGGCCTATTGACAAAAGCGGGTTATCAACATAAGCGAAAGATCATAACATTCAGAAGTCTTAAAAATGTTGACATGGACTTACTAAATGAAAATCTTACCACTGCCCCGTTAGTGTTGGAGAAATCTTTGACTCACCTGATGACCAGTATGAATTCTGGTTTGCTTTGTTTGAAAGTATTCTAGATGAGCATGCTCCGAGAAAGAAAATGAGAGTCAGAAATGAAGATGTGCCCTACATGACAAGTGAATGACAAAAGAAATATGCAAAAATGTACGCGCAGAATGGCTCACCTGAAACTTGGGAGCTAAAAAGAAAGTGGAGAAACATTGCTACTAGGAGAGGAGAAAAGCTATTAAAGATTATTGGGAACAAAAGTCTAGTGAGTTAAAAACAAGGCCAAGAGCTTTCTTGAAGACCTTCAATCCGTTTCTAAGTTCCAAAAGTAGGGAAACCACAAATATCTCCATACAGATTAATGACAGCATAATTAGCGACCAAAAAAATGTTGTGGAAATATTTGGAGACTACTTCTCAACAATGGCAATTGAAATCGGAGGCCAGGATGTTCTTCAACTCGGTAAAGAACATTTCAACACGCATTTGAGCGTGGAAGCAATTCGCCGGTCTTATCACAGTCTTCACTTTCAATTCAACAAGATAGACTCTCGTGCAGTCGAAAACGAACTAAAGAACTTGAACATTCATAAAGCCACAGGATGGGATGCAATTTCCAACAAAATCCTGAAGCCAGTGGCCGTCAGTCTTGCGCCCTCGTTAACGACACTTTTTAACACCTTCATCCTGTGTGGAAAGTGGGCGAGTTACTGGAAGAGGGGAGTTTGGACCCCAGCTTTTAAAAAGGAGGACAAGAGTGATTATACCAATTACAGACCAATGACAGTCCTGGGGTGCCGTAGCAAAAGTGTTTGAATCATTACTCAGCAAGTAAATCACAAAGAGAATAGATGCTCATCTATATGACAAATTGTCTGAATACAGGAAGAAAAGACACAGCTGCGAAACCAACTTAATTCACGTAACGGAGGACTTGAGAAAAGCAATGGATAACAAGGAATGTGTAGCGGTTTTATCAACAGACATGAGCAAAGCATTTGACTCGTTGCATCATGCCCTCATGATTAAGAAACTTGAGGCTTGCAGATTATATGACATGGCTTTACAACTAATGAGTTCCTATTTCACTGAGTGGAAAAGCTGCGTTAAAATCAACGGTGTGACAAGCACGTGGAAAGAACAGCTAAGGGGCTGCCCGCAAGGTTCACCGCCAGGTCCGTTACTATGGAAGATCTTCCAAAATGACTTACCTTTGAACGTACATACCAGTAACTTGTTCATGTGCTCTGATGACCATCAGGTCTATCATATTGGATCTAATATCACAGCCATAATTTCCAAACTCACAAATGAAGCGGAAAATGTATCACGTTGGTAGAGGGCAAATCTTCTCCGTGCAAAGCCGAATAAATATCAAGTCTTAGCAACGACGCCCCAAAACGTAACAAGGAAGCAAAGGACAAATGTACTCTTGACATTGATAATCAAAAACACAAACCAACAGCTAATTTAAGAATTCTTGGAGTAAACAGATGATAAGCTTAGTTTCACGGAACTCATACTAGCAAGATTATGCAATCTAATTTCAAGTAAGACTAAACTTCAACTTCATCTAACAGCAATTCTTCCTCATCTTACGATTGTATGGCATTTTTGTAAGCAATCCAAGAGGAAACAATAAGAGACTGCAAGGACGCACTTTAAGAATAATCTATAACTGTAGAACAGATACTTATGAAGACTTTCTACAACTTGCAAACTTGCCCTCTCTCTACAATAGAAGGCTTCAAGAGATTGTGCTTTTAATGTACAAAGTCAGAAATGGCTTGGTGCCCAACTACATAGGTGAACTTTTCAATTTTGAAAAATAAAGTGTACTCCTTAAGAAATGCAGATTTTGATGTACCTCGCTATTCAACAGTAAGATACGGAAGACACTCTATTAGATATCTGGACCCATATCTTTGGTCCAGACTATCCCCAAGTGATCGAGAGCAACCTTCGCTAGACAATTTTAGACAGAACATTAGAAAGAAAGACATGACTTCTTATATTGAGGGCACATGCAGAAACTGTGCTTTATGAAATAAGTGATATTTAAATATGTAAATAGTTTTACATGAACATTCTTTGTTTTAACAAAAGATTGTAAATTTTAAATTAGCTCTTAACACTTTTAACATTTTAAATTAGCTTTTAACACTCGTGGTGTTCCTATTTTAATTTATATTTTGTATTTGGAATGTGCTTTTAGTGTCCACAATTAGCTTGTATTTAGCTAAATACTCTGACACTTAAATAGAGTTCATTCATTCATTCATTTTTTATTGGATCCATTCTGCAATATTCCTGTTTTCTATTGTTCAAGTGTTGTTCCTTAACGCGTTTATTTATCAGATCTTTTTTACAGTATCTAGTGTGTACAACTCTGCTCTGTCAAACAAGAGTTTTTCCTTTATTGCAGGACCTAGGCATTTGTACCACTCTGCTCTATCAGACAAGACTTTTTCTTTTTCTGCGGGATCTAGTGATCTGTACCTCTGCACTCTCCCTGACAAAAGTTTTTCCTTTTCTGTAGAATCTAATAATTTGTACCACTCTGCTCTCACAGACAGGAGTTTTTCTTTTTCTGCACAATCTAGTGATTTGTACCATTCTGCTTTGCTAATTAAGTATTTTCGTTTGGCACTAGGTTTCATTTTTGCATAACTTTCTCTTCGTTTCTTGGCAAGTGATCTTTTCTGCAGATTAGATTTGTGCTTCCTCAATACCTTTTCTTTCAAAGTCCTTGGCAAATTACTGTAACAGTTTTGAAATCTGATAATGTATGCTACCTTTGAATCATCAGTTGTATTAATTTTTTTAACAGTATTACCAAAAGCTTGAAGGATGTGGTTGTTGTCATTGACAGTTTGAAATTCATCTAGTGTTCCATCACTATCGAATATTACTAGGTAGTATTCGGTACTTTTAGCCTTAGAATTGAGCTGAAATATACAACTTGCACAGTAATTTGAGAACCCTATCATAAATCCAGGATTGCCACTTGTGTTATTCAAAATAACGTTTTGGAAGAGCAGTTTGCTACTGCTGGATGCACAACTAAATATGCTTTCTTTCTGTGCTGTAAAGACAATATCAACAGTCACATCATATATTTGAAGATTATTTGGAAATTTTCTTAAACAGCAATTTGCATCAGGACATGCAAATTGTTTCTGATAAATTTAATTTCCGTGGTCAATAATTGCATCTAGAGTTTGTGAATTCCAGTAAGTGCATGCCTTAATCACTGAAAAACAAATGCAATAAAATGATAAAGCACAGCATCGTCTTATGAAAGACTCATCATTTCTTGCTAAAATATGCACCATTACTCCACCATCATCAGCAAGTTCTGATTGAGTGGTTTCACTGTACTCATTGATTGGGCGATTGTCCTCCTTTTCTAGTCTTGTTATTTCAACACCAATCAGCTCAAACAAAGTATTTGAACTTTCATACAGAGTTTGCAAATAACATATGACATCAGGTATACTTTGTGCTTCTAATAAGACACATGTTCCTTGAGAATGAGGCATACCAAATGCATTTCTAGCATGTGAATCAAATATTTTAAATTTACCATCTGGAGTGCAGTACATAGAAACAGTACTACAGTCAATTGTTAAAAGAAATGATTGGTAGTTTTGTCTTACTAATGTCATCAAAGCATCAACCAAAGGCATGCAGAAACTCAAATCATGTATAATGGATCTACCATTTACAGTACCACTATAACTTGAACTGTGATGAAGCTGATAATCTGTATTAAACACATTGAGCACGTCCGGCTACTCAGTCAATAACAGGAAAGTTTGTCTGGACAGTCTAGATAATCCAGAATACAATTCATTACCAATGCTTATGATGTTAACCAAATCCATTGATGAGCTAATACTTCTCCTGTAATTATAAATCAGTGAAGTAAGAGACATTGCTACACACTGAGTACCTGCATTTTCGCCAAACACTTCCACATTGCCTTGACTATAAGGCGCTTGAATAGTTCTGGTATGATCAATGGGCCCAGGGTTTTTCTCTATATCCATTAGACAGATTGAACTCTGTATGATTCATTCTATGGTCAACATCCTTATAAACAGATCTTACGGAAGTGTAGATACACCTAACTTTCACTCTTCGACCACAAGTTCTAGGTTTTTCCTTTGATGTGCTGTACACGATTTCCTTTTCGTACTCCTCTTCTTGGCAGCAGACCTTGTACACTCAACTTGGTAAATAAATGCATGGCAGAAGATTTCAGTACGTTCTTTTTAATATATTTTCGAAATTTACTGCAATGTCTGCTCTTATGCAAGGCTCGTGATAGCTGCTTCACTGGAATTCTGCTTGGTTCTTGATCCCTTTGGTGACGCCTTCTTACAGATTTACAATAAACAAACTTAGCATAGCGAGATCGAAATTGCAAGTCATCTACTGATTCTTTATTATCAATATCCACAATAACACATGGCTGAGCCTCATTCTCAAATATGTTCTCATGCAAGACTCCTTTTAGCTGTTTCGCTGAAACACTGCTTAATTCTCCATCCCTGAGAACAACATGGCGGCACCCTTTTAGACATTTACAATAACCAACTTAGCACAACAAGATCGAAGTTCTTTATTCTCGACATTCACAACAACAGATACCGATGCGTCTTTCTCAAATTGGCCACAGTCATTGAAAGCATTCAGGACAGCTTCATTCAAGCACAAAATGCTACACCAAGTATGGTAAAAAAATGCTAACAACAACAATATAGTGAGGATCATTGCAAACGATACAAATAATTGCACATGAAATAGCGTTACAGCTCCAAATACAAAGGAATTCAGTAATTGCAGAAAACAAAAAGCCATGATAATACAAATAGACAGAAAATTCACCTTTTTCAGAAGTTTAACTAAATGCATCCAGCTAGGCGTACATCTCTGTGACTCGGTACCGCTAGCACTAAGTTCAGTGCTAGCGGTATCGAGTCGCAGAGTTCAGTTCTCTGCTTCTCTCGTTTGGCATTTGGTTTCAGTGCAATTCATATCATAATTTTCACACATTTGTTCTCAATATAGCTTTCTTTCAGTTTTCAGACCAAACTGGGCCAAAATAATCACTCAACGGCATCTTTTAGTGCGATTCTACCGCAAACGGCGTGTGCATAAGTGAGTAGTTTGAGCGTTCCGAGGAAGAAGCTTAATACAACAAAAGGCAATATGCTCACAAACGACATACTGTCATGGGCTACACACTTTACCACAACTTGATCTAGCAAGAATGAAATTTGGTATGTTCACGCTCAATCGTGTGATTTTGCCTGTCAACAAGGCATTATTATAGTATACTCCGGGATCGAAATTCTCCAATCACAATTAACTATTTTAACAACTTGTTTCCTCAGAAGGACGACTGTGAAGCTACCCAATCAAAACATGACGACTTCGATCCTCTTAGTGGTATAAATTCGCACAAAAAACCAGCAGCTGTTTTTCTTCGTTTATTACAGGAGGGGTCAGTTGATCTCTGTCCATCGTTAGAATCTTAGAATGGTCTTGACTCCTGTCTCGTGTTGCATGCACACCCACTAAAATTCGCACATTCTTGGTCGTTTTATTCTTACCCGCATAGAACCAAACAACTACCTCCTAAATGTCAAGACCAGTAAATGATCACGCAAACAAAGCCAATGGCGAGAAATAATATTTCAAGTGAATAGCTTGAAATAAAATTTGCGCGAAATCTCTCTCTTTAAGAAAGTTAAGGAAATATTGTTGCTTTCTGAAGTTAACAACAACTTCATTTTACGCTAGAGTGACTATACTGAAATCTTTTTGTGACCTTAAAAACAATGGAAAGCTGTAATCATTTGCCAGAACGATCACAGCTACAAATTCCTGTCATCTTAATGCGTATTAAATTTCAACTCACGTATGCAAATTAGTTAAGCTCGAATATTACACAGCACAATGAATCACAACGGTTGAAACATCTCACAAAACCCTTTTCCAGCGTGAAATTTATGGAAACGAACAACATATTTGCTATTGGAGGCAAAAAAGACCCTTTCTATTCCAATTGCGTGCGTGCAAACAAGAAACACAATCCCTCGCACAAACATACGATATGCAAATAAATAAATTTCTCAGTTCAAGATTAAACTCTTTCCTAAGGAACCTTTTCCAAAGCACAAAAGAGACAACAAGCTTTCTTTCAATAATTCTTTACTGTCACATTTTCAATTATTTTTTTACCTGCAAACTGTACAGCTTGACTACAAAATAAATGCAAATTGCCAGACAAGTGAGATGCAAATTCAGTAAACACTGTGATACATTCAAGACGTTCGATTCCTTTTACACCCATACTGAATTTCCCACTTACTGTCAGTGTTCTACATAACAGCACAGTTTATAAAATAAGATTAGAAACAACGCCCACTTTCTCATATCCGACCGCAATTGTTCTCGAAGACCATTCCAGATATTTATTTTCCCCGCCTGTTTTGTCACTCCAATTGACGTTCCATTCTTGATCTCATAAGGGTATATTTTTTCCACTAAAACGCCATTCGCGTTACAATGACTTTCAACGCCATTTCAGGTTTAATAATTAAATGTTCTCCTGTATGCACCAGGGAAATCCACGCATTTCCCCATCCCCCTCAAAGCTAACAAAATACGCACAGAAGATCTATGCACAAAGACACCACTTAGCAGGGGAGTGATAAAATAAATAAATAAAACACGAAATGAAACCCAGATTCCTACTGGGTTTGGCAACCCAGTAACAAGTCACGTACGAGATGCCCAACCTTGTTCTGAGGCTGTTCTCGGTTTCAAAAATGGCTGCCGGCGAATAACATACCGGGTCAGCGGTGCATGGTAAATTAATGATTAAACTAGTCAGAAAGGACGTTTGTACATTGCAGTAAAAAAAAAAAAAAAAGTAAAAGCATAACCAAGCTAACAATGCTGGTAATTGGATTAAGCTTTTTATGGAAAAAACCTTTCTCATGGCGCCAATTTCGAAAAAGTATAAGCTTGTGATGTTGTGACCTTTGGTTTTTATCTGGAACCAAGCCACATCATGTAGCAATGGCAAGCGAAACGCTGTCTTTGAAGTGGGTATTTTTGCCGCATCTGAACCCAGAGAAGCACTGGTACGCTTTAAATTCACGTTTATGCTGTTCTAAACCAGCTGCCTTTTGTTCCACCTCATTCGCGAAGTTATTTCCCGAGGAATTTTAGCTTGTATTCCTCAATGACCTACGGGGGAAGATAGAGCTCAAGTCTCTTTCTGCTGGTTTTGCCTGTTTTTGAATCAGCCAAAAAGTTTACGTGGTATTGGCATTTGGCCTGCTGCTTGGAATTCTTCATCTAAAATCATGATCCAATTGCCTATTTATGAAGTCTGATTACATCGATTGTCTGATATCTGTGCTAAATGCTAGAGGCTTGGAGTGCAAGGTTGGCGACCCGAGCAAAACGGTTGCGTCTCAGCAGACCCAAGATGCAGTGGTAGAAGCCGGGCTCACTCCACAAGTAAAAAGTACTGTTGAAAGTCGTAAGGGATGCCATAACTCAATCTCCCCACTCCGCCAAGCACTCCAAAAATTGAGCGCCTGCCAAATCAAAGTCTGAGCGATGTCCACAGGAAAGGGAAAAAAAGGACAATTCAAGAGATTAAGGTGGATCAGGATCTTTCTCCAGTTAGCAAAAGAAAAAAAGTCCGTGAAGTGGCCACACAAATTATTAAAGATATTCGAGAAGTCTGTGAGAACAATGGAGAAACTCTGGGGACTGTGCTGGCAGAATGTTCGTTTATGATGTGGAAGGATGGTCTAGATGTTTGCAAGACAGTGAAGTCAGTCATTGATGCAATGGTAGCGGAAAAGGTGCATGAAAAGCCTTCGAGAAGCTAGTATCTGAAGACTCTTGGAACGAAAGAGTGAAATGTATGAGAGTCCCTGGCTGGATGTAACTCCTGTTCAAGTTTAAATCTAGAATTTCAGACAGTGGCTGTCAGGATTTAACAGATCTCATGAAGCTTGCAAGAACTGCAACTTTTTATATAATCTCTTATTTGCTCTGATAAATTTTTGGTAGGATGCTAATGGTGTTCCCTAGCTATTAAAACCCTGGGGGGAGGGGGGTTGGAATTATGACTCCATATTGTTATTGGGGAGTGGGGGGGAGGGGGAGGGGTTGTGCCCCACGCCCTGAAGAAGAATTCTGAGTGGCTTTTTTCTCTAGCACAACATTGTACACAGGTTTCACAGCAGGTGTAATTAATTTTTACAGAAAACATCACATGAACCTATTCTGCTCATCAAAAATAACATTGCAGCACTGCAAGGGACTAATGCTAATGAATATTACTGCTCTTCCCAAAGAAGTCCCTGGATTTGAAGTAAATCTAGAAAATGTTGCGGTTTGGGTCATCAGGGAAATGCACCTACATGGATCACTTCCTGACGACATCACTTTAAACCTGAAGATTGATGGGCATCCTTTCCATGGTAAGTGTACATAAGTACTGTACATTTCCCCTTGTTTTATCTTATATCCTTTTCTCTTGATTAAGTGCCTGATACTTAGATAATTTTAACTACGGCCAGTAGAGATAGTATGCTCATTCAAAAGAAGGTTTAATTGAGGGAAGACCTTTCAGAGTTTCTTGTTTCAACAAAATGTATTCTTTGTAACTGATAACTGACAATGTTTTTGTTTTTGGTAAATTACCGGTACAGGCTAAGATCATCTTGCATTTGGCATTGTGCCACTTGATGCTCAGCACTGGTCCTCTCAGAGTGCCAAGTCAGTCTATCCTCTGGCTATAGCCAATTGTAAGGAAAACAGGTTGGTTGCATTGCTTCTGTTCTCTAGCATAGCTTAGTGGTTCCTGGGCCCCTGGAACTTACTTTTGCCGTTAGGTGACTGGAAAGAGGATGTGCCGTGTACCCTGCATTTACTTTTTTTCGAGCTCCTGGGCTCCAAATATTTTTCTTAGATGTGGGAATTTATTGTGAGGCTTCTGAAAGTTACATCTCTTTTTGTGGTAGTGCACTGTAAGTGCACTACACAGTATGTCACCGGAGTGTAAGAGTGTAAGTCCATGGTGACAATAGGCCCGCAGCACATGCATACCTCACGAACATAAACAGGTCTGTTGAAAGCACGCTTGAGTTTCAACAGAATAAGCCCCAAAATTCTCCAAGAGTTTGTGACGCTGATGAATAATAAAGCAGCTGCTATTTCCAAAACGATGGAATTACCTGGTGATAAATAACCTCGTCTGGGAGAGTAAATTTTTGACTTTGCAGAAACAATGGTCAACGTCAAGAGATGGGCGATTGTGATCTTTGTGTTGAATTCACACTTTTCTTGTCAATCTTTCAAACACTTGAAAGATAAAAAACCACACTAAAAAAACAAAAACCCGGTGGCTTGCCATCATTTTGGCACAGATGTGTCCTTTGTTTCGCGAGTAAACATGCAAGGTAACATGAAAACGGCGCCCGCTGAATTCGATGTCATTTCGATTTTGCGATTTACTTCAGCAGCCAAAAGTAGGATAGAAAAATTGAACACATGTTTTTTGCAGATGGTAATTTTGTATATTCATGATTCAAAATTTATGTTGTTTTCACATCGCAAATGTTTGTGGCCAACAGTCGGCCGACAGATTTTGCCGCAAACACAGACTACCAGTTGGTAGACAGTCGGCCGACAGTTGGTGATCTGTCGGTAACAGGTCGGTACAATGCTAACCTCGCTATCACAGAAAGAGGCATAATACAAAAAGGCATAACGCAGCAAAGCGTAATGCAAATATTCATAACGCAAAATAGACATAACGCAAAGGCCCTTTGAAGAATGGAGACTAGCTGTGTACTCTGTAAATAATTTCAGCTCTTAAAAAAACGTCAATTGATTGTTCAAGGGAAAGAAAATATAATCCCTATTGGACTTTTTCTTCCTGTTTAAGTTATGCCTCTGCGTTATGCCTCTGCGTTATGCCTCATTGCGTCATGCCTTTTTGCATGATGTCTACTTGCCTTATGGCTTTTTGCGTTATGCCTCTTTCCATGATGGCCATTTGCAGAATCGGCTTGTTGCCATTCAGCTTTAGACGATTTTATTTCAAATACTGATCATTGAATTTTGTCTCAGATATACCTCCATATTTCAGTCCATACAGGTAGTTATGAACCACAAATTGACCCATCGCAGAATGACAATATGATCAACAGTACTCCCAAATCTTGAGTCTCTCTCTCTCTCTAGATTCATGACTGAGTATCTGCTACCTTTTCTCCTTTTCTATTTTTAATTAAACGTATCTAACATTTTCCTTTTTTTACACTGAAATATCTTATTTTAATATTTAATAATAATATATGTTTTCAAAGATACCAACCAATTCCAAATCTTCAGTCAGTATATTCATCTAAACACACCCAACGTAGCAAATAATCAATCTTTGGTACATCCATCAAAAAAATCACGAAACTAAAAAACATTGACGGATTTTAAAGGTCTTCTAAGTCTTTTTTATTACTACAAAACCCCTCTGGGGTCTTAAATATTTTAATTTTCGTGCCTTCTTAATTTTAAAGCAAAACCCCCGTTCCAACATATAATATCAATTCGACCTTCAAGTCAAGATTTTTTGAGAAGGCCAAGAATGTTTTTTGCTTATAAATTCATTTTATTTTACATTAGCTGCGGTTTTTTGTTAGGAAAGTTCTGCGCTTGTGAAAGGAAACCTGTTAAACCCGTGTTTTAAATTATATGTAGCAATTAAACGATTTTATTACACAAAAGCCAATACGTAGCAAATACCCATTTAAGAGCATGTCTCCGTAAAAACCGACCAGTGATTTTGGATCAAAAATTTAATTCCCCTTATATTCTGGGATATTAAAGCCTTCACCTTAGTAGTTACAAAAATACATTTTGTTTGACCGAAAGTGATAAATGTTTTTTTCTACGAATTTTTGAATTTCCGGACGATTAGCGCCGGCGTCATAGCCTTTCAAACTGCAAAAATCGCTAATATTGACCGCACTCTAGAAAACTAACACCTCGCTCAAAAAGCCTGATTTTCTTTTCCGTATACAGGTACACCACTGTAGATTTCCTAGCCATATCACATTTCCGAATTACTTATTTATTTCAACGGCAATGATTTTTTCCCCAGCACATGTTTTTGGCTTTCCATCAAAACACGAAAGTACCTCAACTTTGAGGGTAATTTTAAAAAGTGTGGCACCTGTCTGAACTTCGCTATCTGTATGAATACAATCTAGGAATGATAGTAAAACACAAAAAGGAATAACATTTTTGTGCTCTCCACGTTTGCAGAAGAGACCGCCGTTTGAATTTCCAGAAATTTCGTAAACCTGATAATTAACAAACACTTGCCTTGTCGATGTGCTTGTCAAAGTCCAACTTCATTTGATGGCGTGATAGGTCTTATCCAAGTTCTTTCACATTTTAAGGTTATTCCTCAGTGATCTGAAACTATATTGGCCGTTGATTCCATGTCCTTGGTCCGTTTTAAGAAGTTATCTGGTTTATAAAATGGCAGTATCCGCAAGCGTGACTAGTTCTTGACACCGTCCTGAAAGGTCTTTTGCTAAAATTAGTTGGGTGCAATCTTGTTCATTGAGATTATACTCTTCAAGACATCGCAGTGAAATTTCGAGGGCAAATAAAACACGTTCCTTTGCAAATACAACGCGATGAGTCGCTGACAAAGCGTTTTAACCCAATCTCCTGACAAACTTGAAAGATGCGTGACTTTGTGTTTCATCCCCAGTTCTCCTGCACTGGGTGATGACCTGATACGGTAATTATAATTAACAAATACTGCAGTAGCTCGTTCACTTGCTTTATTAACTTCTTAGGTTATAATGTCCCTCTTGATTTTTGTAGAGTGTATTTAACTCTAAAAACATCGAATTTTTTTTAAAACCTGTCCTTAAACGGCATCTTTTATCTAGTTTGTATAAAAGTAATAGAGCCATCAGTTGCGAGCGTGACACGGTTGTTTCGTAACATTTTCTGTAAAGTTTGATGTAATTTTGATGCTCTGCACTTTCCACAAGACATTTGATATCTTCTTCTTGTTCCATAGAAAATCCCACAGTTCCTGATTCTTTCCGTTTGGAAGCTGCAAGGCGAGAGAAGAAACTCTGTATCTGCGTTTTAGTTAGCCACTCCGTGCGACTGAACCATCTTTCATTAGAGGGGGTTGTTGCTGTTCTCATATCCTTTTCAACCTGAACAGGGTCCGCCTTGTGGCCAGTTCGCTCACCAATTTCAAACTTGGCTGTGAGATATTCTTTAACCTCACGAGAAAACCGGATGGAACCTGGGTGGGCCTTGCTTAGTGCCCATCCCATCTGCAGGGTTTCTTCGTCAGTTGATGATTCGGACGCTAACATAAATGGTGTAGATTTTTGCACAGCCACATCCACTGATGTAAATTTTGTTGCCCAGTCCTTTCTGATCTTATCATATAAGCTTTCACTCTTCTTCATCGTTTCTTGATTGCTGATGTGCTTCCCTACGTCAAGGTGCTGTTCTAGATCTGAAAACAACTCAAACACATGCGTACAACCTAGAAATACACATTCAAAGAGAGCTGTATCTTTTTCCGCATTTGTACCACTGGGCAATTGTACATCCTTAGGCGTCTTAGTCTTGAGACGTCTTTCTTTAATTGGCTCGAAAAATGTTTTATCAGCGTCTTTTGTCATAAGGCCAGTCGCCTCTTGGTGTTTTAAATACAAAGTGTCATAAGGAAAAAGCTTTTCTCGACCAATTTTACAGGCTCGTCTTGCTCTTATTCCTGAGCTCTCAAATGTGAAATTGTGGAAACCGCTAAAATGATCAATCTTCTTCACTTGAAGGGTCTTTTTTCGATTCGTCTACCATATTCACTGAAGCGGAAGTTCCTCTGACAGGATGTTTCTGAAGAGCATCTCTCATGTCGGACGCAGACAGAATATCATTACCCTCGGAACAGTACGTTCGGACAGACGTTTTTAGAGGACAGAGAATCCTGTCACATACATCCTTCCCGCTTTGCGGTTCAGAAAAGTCATAGGCTTCCACTGCAACGCCAACCCTTTGTCCAATGTCACGAACCGCCACGATAAAAAAGTTGCTGTGATAGCAACCCGCCTCATCAGATCTCAAAAAAACACTTTTTAGCCCGGGTTGCTTCATTTTCACATGTGTTAGAAGATCTTCAATTATTGATGCAACCTCGAACCAATCTTGGGTGCATTGATCAAATAAATGAGCGTAAGAAGTAACTTGGAGTTCTCCAGTCGAACGGTCACGCGATATCACGCTACTTATGTGCCAGCTCAGGCCCCTTTTTCCAAACCAATCACTCTGTTTTTCGCAGTATCTCATCTGAACAAATTTCATTGCCCAATCCATAATTATTAAGTTTGAGCTAGAGTCTAAATCTTCAAGGATATCTTGTTTTGCGTGCTCTTGATTTGCTGACCCCATAATATGAGATTTCCAGTGATTGACAGCCTTAGCAGACCTCTGAAAATCATATAGCATATCTTCTTATTGTTGTTTACTGTAGAACTGGGTGTGTTCACCTTTGATCGCTTGTTCTACCTTGTCCAGACAGACAGAAAGTTCAACGCAATGGCTACAGGCAGATGTATGTTCATGCTCACATTTCTCTTGAAGGTCCTCATCATTAAGGTCACTAAGGGCAAACTTGACACAATGGTCGGGGCATGTACTCTCTCCTTGTTGGCAATTTTCACGGTATTTCGTTTTCAAATACTGCTTGCCATTCTGAAGCGACTTCTTTATGTCCTCCGACCAACCTTCTTCTTGACCAATGTGGTCAAGGTCGTCCACAATTTGCTTGATTTTTTCAAAACCGGCAGATCTGTCAGTTGCGGTATTGTCGAGACCAGCTAATGACTTTTGTTGAGAGGCTTCTCGGACCTCGAGGATCCGAAACAAAGTTGCACGGCTTAGTGGCTTTATCTCTTCTTCTTCGCAGAACCGCAGGTACTGTTGTATCATGGCGGAGCGAGTTACTGTGCGAATTACATTGGGCATGGTCACTTGTTCGCCATTATCCAATTTCAATTTTCGGGTTCCAAACGAAACGTCTTGATAAAAATATGGTCTGTTTACAAATTCTATAAAATGATCCACAAGGGCTGTGTCAAGTCGAATACGATAACTTGAAGCCTTTTCAAGGGTAAAACCTGGACCGTATTCGCGAGCATGAGCTCTTGCCCTCTTTATTTGCCACATAGTTATGCTTTCGAAGGGCTCATGTAACTTTTGTAGCTTTTCCATAGGGTAGCGGTATGCATACAGACTTAGAATCTGGGTCTTAAGATTCCTTGTTGGAGCATTTTTGTACGCCTGCATTATAGCAAGCAAGTCACCAGAAGGATTTTCATTGGTCCGATCTGATAATTGAGCACATGATCTAAAAAGTTGATCCCCAGCGTTTGGTGCTACTACTTCACATACGACTTTGCATCCTTCCATAGCCTTTTCAATACATTTTCCCTTTTCCACGTCCTTCGCTTCATCCCATCCAGTTTCTAACTGAAAGGTCAATGGGCTGACTTTTCCGATCTTGGTCTTTTCTGATAAACTAGCCATTGCCTCATTGTATGTCGTTATCAATGATTCTTCTCCGTCTCTTTCGTCCCCGTCTTGAGAATTTTCACTTTCTTCTCCAGACCACTATCCGGGCGTCCAGTCCACGGGTATAATAGTACTGGATGGTGCCAAGCTAGAAGCTATCGGGGTACATTGCATCTCTGAGCTGTTCTTCAAGGCCATCGCAGCCATTTGTTTTGCCAGTCTACACAGTATAATTAACAACAAGAAAATGGTCGTAGGTATGAAATAGCAACCCAGCAAGATTTTTTAACAATTTAACACTTCCACACGCATAAACACACCCTGATACAAAAAAAGAAAACTCACCATAAAAAGTGTCCGCTTCATACAATTCATATTTACTATAGATATACTGGTGATTATAGACCATACTGGTTTGACGTGT
Source organism: Montipora capricornis (assembly GCF_036669925.1). Lineage (NCBI taxonomy): Eukaryota > Metazoa > Cnidaria > Anthozoa > Scleractinia > Acroporidae > Montipora > Montipora capricornis. The sequence goes on from NC_090896.1 coordinate 23,174,019, forward strand.
ATACCGGTGTTATTTTTTTGAGAAGTTGTGTGCACAAGACTTCACAAGTACTTGCAATGGCAATTAAAATGAGTTAACATTTCAGTGTTTTATTTAAAGGTATTCAAACACACCTTCTCTCTTCATGTTCTCCTAATTTCTCGCTCTCAGTGTTTTCCTCCAGCCAACGTTTATTTTCCTCATATTTTTGTCTTTGCTTCTTGACACAAGTAGTGCAAATTGCTGTGCATTAAAAAGTATCACAATGATGAATTTGACTTTTAGTCAAAGTCGATTCGTAGCGTAAAACTTATTTTTAGAACCAACACTGATTCTGATCTATCGGATTGATAATTGACAACTGGCAAAATAAACTCAAAACAGTTTTTAATCTCCCGGTTAGGTCTTGAGGTGTCGGAAAAATAGTTTTCAGGATATAGCATATAGCAGGTTTTCAAATACAAAATCCCTGATAGTCACAAAAAAGGGTTTTTAAAGAAGGGTAACATTGCCAAGTTTTTCGCATAATTTTGCGGGTCACGTGCATCTAGGCTACTTTACCGAAATTATCTCTTACTTTGAAAAATAGAACGCTATGAAGCAACGTAAAAAATAGACAGTTCTGTAAAGACATTCTAAGTACCTTTTACATCTCGCAAAAATCCAGGAATATTTGTGTATTTTTGAACATCTGTGTTGTAACAAATATACTTGTCCTAATAACGCGCTTGACCAAACAATGTAAAACAAGAATGTTCATTTCATACCTGTTATTTACTCAATCCAAGATTTCTACACTTACATCGTGGCACTGTTGCCAAAAAATATAACTGGTTATGATATAAATAGCCGGAAAAATAAACACCTTATGGAATGATTCTCTTTCAAGGTTTTACAACAACGTTGAATGGTTATTCCCTCGACCTTCTCTTTTAGTCTTTATTTATAATTAGATTTACAGTTTGTTATACAATTCGGAATACTTGACCATGACATTTACCTTGGTTTTATGAGTTCTTTTATTCTATTGAAAGTTAAAAAGTAAAGGCGCCTCACATACGTCGGTTCTTCGAAATGATCATTTCATAATTATCTGAAAGACAAACCTTTTTAAACCCCCTCTTCATCAGTACTCCGTTTTACGGGTATTTAAAGCTACTTGAAGCTACACGGAAAGAATTTGTCACATCTGGCCATGGGCATCAGTCTCGAGACCTCTCACTCAGAAGACTCCAAGGGCTACGCAATAACCAACTGTGCCAATCGTTGCTCCTCAAAAAAGGGAAAATGTAAAATATTGTGTAGTAGAATGCTTACCTGACCCAATGGGAATTGTGATTCCAAAAATTGCGTGAATATTCTTGGACATCTCCAAGTTGATAACATGATCATTTTTTAGCGTTTTCCTCGCTCCTGAATGAAGAGGATATCGACATGTCCTCAAAGGACGCCAGTTGCGACCCAAATTATGTCTGTGTTTTGGACACACGAACATTTCTTCTTGCCGGTGTGGTGGCACATCGAATAGCCCGCCCTGACTAGTATCAGTTCGTACTCCATCATTCCAGATAGTTTTGAAAGATGGCATGTCTTCAAGTGAAACGTTATATCTTCCCGGCATTCTCGCAACCTACAAACTGTATGCGAACCTCGAAAACCTCCACAACTAGATTTTCTGAAGCCCGAGAAAGAACACTTTACTGTATCAGTAGCCATGTTACCCCTTGTTTGTTTTGTGTCCAGTCCAGGAGGACTGGGGATGAAATACAAAGTCACGCATATCTCAACTTTAATCTGAACTGGGTTAAATCGCTATGTTAGCGACTCATCACGTTTTATTTGCAAAGAAATGTGTTTTATTTGCCCTAGAAATTTCACCACGATGTCTTGAAGAGTAATCACAATGAACAAGATTGCATCCAACTAATTTTAGCAAAAGACCTTTCAGGACGGTGTCACGAACCAGTCACGCTCGCGGATACTGCCATTTTATAAACCAGATAACTTCTTAAAACGGACCAAGGACATGGAATCAACGGCCAATATAGTTTCAGATGATTTAGAAATAACTTTAAAATGTGAAAAAACTTGGATAAGACCCATCAAGCCATCAAATGAAGTTGGACTCTGACAAGCAGATCGACAAGGCGAGTGTTCGTTAATTATCAGGTTTACGAAATTTCTGGAAATTCAAACGGCGGTCTATTCTGAAAACGTGGAGAGCACAAAAATGTTATTCCTTGTTGAGTTTTATTATCATTCCTAGATTCTATTCATACAGATAGCGAAGTTCAGAGAGGTGCCACACTTTTTAAAATTACCCTCAAAGTTGAGCTACTTTCGTGTTTTGATGGAAAGCCGAAAACACGTGCTGGGGAAAAAATCATTGCCGTTGAAATATATAAATAATGCGGAACTGTGATATGGCTAGGAAATCTACAGTGGTGTATCTGTATACGGAAAAGAAAATCAGTCTTTTTGAGCCAGGTGTTTGTTTTCTGGAGTGCGGAAAATATTGGCAATTTTTGCAGTTTGAAAGACTATGGTGTCGGCGCCGACCGCCCGGAAATTCAAAAATTCGTAAAAAAAATATATATCACTTTTGGTCAAACGAAATGCATTTTTGCAACTACTAAGGTGGAGGCTTTAATATCACTGGTCGGTTTTTACGGAGACATGCTCTTAACGTAGCAAATACCCACTTTTTGTAGCAAATACCCATTTCTACTTCTTTTAGGGCACTAACTACGTATTGCTTAAGAACAATCTACTCGTATATGTGTGCCAAATTAAATATATAAAAGGCTTTACCGAGCAGAGAATGTTTTTTGTTTATGAAATTATTTTATTTTACATTAACTGCGTTTTTTGTTACGAGAGTTCTGCGCTTGTGAAAGGAAACCTGTTGATTTAACCTGTGTTGTGAATTATATGTCGCAATTAAATGGTTGTATTACACAAAAGCCACTACGTAGCAAATACCCACTTTTTTGTAGATTTACCATTAATTAATTAATTAATTAGTTAGTTAATTAATTAATTATATCAGTTAAAACAACTTAAAAGGGACTGGTGGCAAGCTCAAGAATTCATTTCTCTGTTACTCCTTGGCCTCTTTTGAATAAAATTTGCCTTTATTAAACATAATTATTTTATAAACAGTAGTGAGCAGCACACTGCAACAGCTGATCTTCTCAACTTCTTTATTTTCTCCTCTCAATTTCAACAGTTTAAAGTAGTGTTGTTCAGTAGAATGAAACGCACTGCATAGCAATATTTATAGCTTTTGTCAGTTCAGTGAAGTGGTGTTCAGTACAGTGCAACGCAGCGCACTGCATGGTACCATCTAATAGTTTTGAACAGTTCAGTTTAGTGTTCTTTAGTACAGTGAAACGCACTGCATAGTAACATCTAATAGTTTTGAACAGTTCAGTTTAGTGTTCTTAATTAGTACAGTGAAACGCGCTGCATAGTAACATCTAATAGTTTTGAACAGTTCAGTTTTGTGTTATTTAGTACAGCGAAACGCACTGCATAGTAACATCTAATAGTTTTGAACAGTTCAGTTTAGTGTTCTTAATTAGTACAGTGAAACGCACTGCATAGTAACATCTAATAGTTTTGAACAGTTCAGTTTAGTGTTCTTTAGTACAGTGAAACGCACTGCATGGTAACATCTAATAGTGGGTGCTTAGTGTTGTTCAGTAGTGTAGCGCACTGCATGGTAAGATTAAATAATTCTCAACAGTACAGCTGTGCAGCACATTGCATATTAAGATTAAAGAGTTCTCAACAGTTCGTAGTACTGTTGCTTGGTACAGTGCAACGCATTCAATAGTAAGATTGAGTTCTTTTTCAGTTCAGTGTATTGTTGTTCAGTACAGTGCAGGTTAAGTTTTAATTTCGCTGGAGTCAGTTCCAATGCAAGCTTAGTTTCAGGTTTTAGCCCAGTCCAACACACTCATTTTCAGGTGGGCACATAATAGTTCACGAGTTCTTTTTTTTTTTCTGTATGGCTGCAACACATAAAAATAACGTAGTGCTTGATTCATGATTGCTTGTTTTTCGCCTGATGCTCAATTTATCCACTATTTATAATTCGTTTTGGTCTTTATTTGCTATGTACTATACTTTGCATAGCATTTTGCAAGGGCAGAGAAACAGGGCCACAGTAGTCATATCCAACGAGTATGTTTCCTCTAAGAAACATTAATCAATAAAGTATCAAGAACAGATGGACTTGGGAATCTTATATTTTAGGGCTGAGTTTACAGGCTGATAGTAAAATAAGTGTCGCTTTTCAAATGATAAATATCAATCATTCCCTCAATTATACCTACAAATGAACGCAATCTTCAACCAAACATGGGTATTGAGCGCTTATTAAAGTACTAGTTTCTAGGTAAGGGCTCCCAAGCTGGGCAAAGGGGCCACAACAACAACAACATAAACAGGGCTACAACAACAACAACAACAGCAACAATACAATTATTAGCTCCTTTATGTAATACAAATTGATTTATCATTGTGATCAAATAAAACCGATGTGCGAAACGAAATCCAAGCCAAAATCTAAGAATACAATTGGAATTATCTAAAGAAAACATTTAAGTCCATTAACTCTTAGAATCTTTAACTCTCAAAATCAACCATTTTAGTAAAAACCTACTAGAAGTTCAAACTCAAGAAGAACATTATCTCGATGTTCTTCAAAGACACTTTAAAAAAACTACACTTAAAACTTCAAAAGCCATGGAGCGCCATTTTGTCAACAACTGCTACTTACGTTTTGCAATAGAATAGATAAAAAGTGACCTAGCTTATCAGAGAACCGCTTTCAAAATAGTAGGCATAACTTAATTATTATATGATATCATAATCTACAAAAACACAATGGATTAATTCAATACCTAAGATCATACATCATTATCACCTTCAATTTTTTTCTTTGGTTAGAAAATACCCGATGAATGAACTAAAAATAAAGCGGAAAAAAGCAAAACAAAACATTAACGAAAACCGAACTGAAGAAATTCTACCGTATATGTAAAACATGCCATTAATACTTGTCCAAACAATATTCACGTCGCGAATAAAAAATGAAAGTTAGATTTAAAAGTTGGTATCAATATAGTTAATCAAATACTTATCTGGCTAATTATGTTTAGTAAGGCTTTATATCTTTCAAATAGTTATAACGGAACTAATATAAGATTTCAAACTAATGTACCTGCATGTAAAGTTCATCGTCCGCTTTAACGTCTAGTTTAGTTAATTTGGACTCCTAACAAAGTTCATTTTCACGAACGTGCATGATATAACGTTCAGGCTTATATTTACACAGTTCACTTGTTGTATTTCTCTTTTAAATGAAAATAGTCTTGGTTTGTGCTTTACTTTTTCTTACTTAGTCGTTCTTTCCTTGCCTCCTGACGTATTTGATCCGTGAGGCGCTGCTTAGCTCTTTGGATTTCACCCTCATCTTCTTTTCCGGTAATTAGACCAAGCTCCAGTGCTTTCTGATCGCTAGCCACCCTCTCCCAAACTACTTCCTTCTTTATAGCGTTGTTGTCAATTAGGTCCTTTGTTAAACTGACTAGGTGTCTTGTCTGTTCGTCAGTGAACTTTCTCCAAAATCGCGCAGATTCGCTTGATAGAGACATAGCGCTTGACACTGATGGTTCTTTATGAAATTCTGCTTCTTTCAGGTAGCGTATAACCTTCTCGGAGCTGGTCAGCTGCTCACTAGGGGGCTCCAAATGTTTGACGTGGTCTTCTCTTAGTCGACGGAGTTTTAGGACAACTGCTTTGGTGGAACGTTGTTTGAGTATGTTTGATTTCACCACTTTTTCACTGACATCTTTCTCTTTGATGAAGCCCGTTTCTATCTCAAGTTGGAAGAGCTTCTTTAACTCTTCAGTTTCCTCTGTTTTCCACGCGTCAGATGTTTCGCTCTCTTTTTTTCCCTGAGTATCTTCACATGTCTGAAGAGAAACGAGCTTCTTGACTGCCCTTCTTCCCAAATCGGTTTCTTTTACTTTGTCGTGGACTCTGGAGTATTTTGCTTGGGTTTCGGTCTTGTGCTGGGCAAGAGCAGCTAAATGATCTCTTTCAGCAGGCATGTGGACGTGCATTCCGGTTGCAAGGGATTTCCGGACTATTGTTGCAGATATCTTTTCTTTGAGCTCTATTCCCTCTCTTTGGAATGTTCTCCAAACGCAAGTGGAAACTTGTGATGATGTCAGTGACAAACCGTTACTCGAGATAAACACTTCTTTTACACTGGCTTCTCACTGTCCTCTGGTACATATCTATCAGAAAGTATAAGTCATCGTATATCCAGACATTGGCCGCACCATACATCCCAGCTGTCTTGTGTTCTTTTACGTCTACTCTGTATCTTGCTTTGTCTTCTTCTGTGCTAGGATAGTAGACAGCTTCCTTAAATTCGCTTATTGTCATGTTAGCTGCAACTCCACTTCTCCCGCTGTTGTCAATTAGGACACGCATCATGAGCCAGTCTCTAACTTCGCAGTGAGACTTTTCACTTAGCACCCTGCTAGCATTCTCTCCACCTTGTGTTTCCTCTGATGTTACAGCAAGCTGTTTGACGGCATTCATTTGCTGATTTCCGTGACAGACTTGGTGGAGTTTCTCGCTTGAAAGAAGTTTCCTGAAATCGTCATCGTGTTTTTCTAGCTTTCTTTTCAGGACCTTTCTAGCATTCTCTCCACCTTGTGTTTCCTCTGATGTTACAGCAAGCTGTTTGACGGCATTCATTTGCTGATTTCCGTGACAGACTTGGTGGAGTTTCTCGCTTGAAAGAAGTTTCCTGAAATCGTCATCGTGTTTTTCTAGCTTTCTTTTCAGGACCTTTTTCTTTTGGGCAGCTGACCATGAAGTCACATAATTTCTGCGCGCATTCAACGTTTCCACACTTACATCAGGTAGGTCAGATTGTCGTTCTTGGCTGAGAAATTTATAAAGCAGTCTTAAACTCATCAGATAAGATCTGACAGTCCTGGTTGGTACTTTTCTACAGCATACGATAGCCACGTCTTCAAAACCTGTACCCCATCCTTTCCCGGTAGCAACAGCAGATACATTGCAGGTAGTTTAGGGTCAGCTGGTTTGGTAGCCGTTTCGTTTAGTTTCAACCTTCTGATGATACTTTGTACTTGGGACTTGTACTGTTGTGCCATTTTTGTGCTACGGTATCCTCCATCCACGTCGATCAGCCAACCATAAAAATCAACGAAGAATCCCTCTGTAGCAGTGTCCATGTCCCAATCTCTGGTTCTGTTCTTGTCAGTTTCTTGCTCCTCTAGCTCGCAGTCGCTTCGCACCCATTCTGTATCTATCTCATCATCATCATCATCGCTCTCATCCCCTCCAAACATAACTTGAAAAGCTTGATCATAACTGCTATCATCCTCTTTGTAAACACGACTTAGTTCATCTGTTATTTCCTGGGAAGTTTTAAACCTGTGGCCTTCCTTTACTCTGTTGTCTTTAAATTGCTTTACGTACTTCTTCCATGCCTTCTCTTCGTCCAGGAATGAACCCCCGTCAATGTTTTTTTCACCAACAACCTCGACTAATTCGGTTAACAGCCCATCACGTTCATTGCGGAGAGAGGGTAAATTCTCTGCTTTGGATGACTGGCTATCATCTGTTAGGTCTGATTCTTCTGAATGTGCATCTTCATCGCCGCAGACATAATCTAAGTCTGAAGCCTGATCACTACTACTGGATACCGTGATGGCATTATCGGCTGGCTCATGGAAAGAACAAGCCATGTCTTCAGTCTTCAGGGTACGCCGAAGCAAATCTTTATAGTCTTCATCACTATCTGCATTCTCCTCCTCAGTAGAACTTTCCTCGTCATTTTTGTCTTGGCTTTTAGCTTCTTCTCTATTTATATAAGCATCCTTGTGACCTTTTTTGATTCTCTTTGTGTGGTGCCCTTTCTGGTCGTTAACATTAGGAGCCCTTCTCTCTTCATAATTCTTCCATGCTCTGCTTGTCAACTTGTCGTTTTCTTCATCACTGTAAGTGCTGTTTCGTGTTCTTTCAAGCTGTACTCTTTCATCAGTTTCAGCGTCTTCTAAGTCACTCTCCATCGCTTCCCTGCGTGATACGCCTTCTTCCCCTGCACCAACCATGTTTTCCTCCGTCTGCTCTTCTTCCATCTCCTCTTCATTTGAATAAATACTGCCATCTGTGTTGGTAAGTTGCGTCTTCTTATCACACTTTAATTTCCTTTTTTGTGCTCTTTTTCTCTGCTGTTTGAGGCAGGCCGATTTCACGTTTGTGACTGATGCTCTTGGGGCGTCTGCTAACGCTTTTAAAGATCTTGGACTGTTTGGCTTCAGGTTATGAATACTTGTCTGGAGATGTTTATGTAGCTGGAATATTGGCGTTTTGAGGCTCTTACATGGAGATAAAGGACAAAATTTCACCCTTCGCTTAGGCGTCTTCTTCTCGCCAGTGAAGTAACCATCGAGTTTTCTTTTCAACTTTGTCATTCCATGCACGTCCTTCTGATGGCGACTAAGATTTATGACGCTCGTTCCACACTGGTTGCATTTTTTGGGGTTCCTCTTTTGGTGTTTGGTCATGTTAGTATTCGAGTCTACATTTTTGGACGTTGAAGGGGCATCGTTACCTCCATTCACAGAAAAGTCTTCTCCTTTCTCCATCTCCTCCATTCTATCAAAAAATGAAACAAAGAAAACAACATAAAAACGTTGCTTTTCTCTCAAGATACTTTGTCGCAAGATAGTTGAAATAGGAGCGTAGCTATATCCAAATTAAGTAAGAGCAGAAAATTACCTTAAACCTATACCTGACTTTCTACAGGTCAACCACATATATGGCATCCACTTCGTAGTGCTGATATGTTTTTGAATATGTTAACGCTAAAATAAGAATCCATAAAGTAGAACTACTTTTCATACGAAAGAAGGTCGTTCAGTTTTGGTGTTAAAACC
>NC_090896.1:23187990-23217990 GCF_036669925.1 Montipora capricornis
TATAAAGGTTATAACACTCTCAGAGGAACTAAAAAGTAGAACGTACACAATTAAAGCTAATTACCGTATTTACCCGTGTATAATACCCATTTTTTTCCCGCTAAAACAGCTCCAAAAATTGAGATGCGTATTATACACGGAATCCATTGTTTTAGACACGTGTCCCTCATTAGCATAAAAACAAAGACGCATTGGTTTTTGATTGAAAAGTAAAAGGCTTGACCAAGATCCACTAATAAATTAACCTTTCTGTTTAAATGAACAACTGAACAACATAGCCTTCACTTTTGAGCGATAAACTGAAACATCAAAATGGCCACGAAACTCCCCAGAGTTTTACAATGCCGGTCTGATAAATAACGCCCGTTAATTTCGCTGAAGATCATCCGATTTCACACTGTTATATTATAAAACTTTGCAAAGAACACAACTACCCACTACATGTTACTGGAAATATGGACAAAACGCCACTGATCTTCGATATGCCGCCGAACCGAATGATCAACATTACACCGCAGAGAAGAAAATTAATGTCACGCAACTGTTTTGTTGGCGCGTGCTGGTGATGAATCAAAATTAAGACCAATGGTGATTTTCAAGAGGAAAACGGTGCCTAAAGTTGAAAACAAGCGACGCCCAAGAGAAAGGCCGACTGGATGCCGAAGGAATGAAGAGTTTGGCGTGCTCCACGTGTTGGGACTGGGGAGACGACGAAGCCTGCTTGTTTATACTTTCGAAGCTCGTGTGACTGAAAGCATGAAAGCAGCATTTACAGAGAAAACACCAATTTAGCAGTAATTCTTGGCGGATTGACCTCAGTTCTGCCTGAAGAGATGATTGAGTCGTATTTTGTCAAATATGGAGTAGTAAAAAAACCTTGATAACACACACAAGACGATCTTGTGGACGGACAACAAGATGAACTTGTCAATGACGAATCTTGTGCGAGAGAAGTGCTGTTCGATTGTGACTACGAGTTAAAGTTTGTATAAAGGTTTCAGTTTTTAAACACTTTACATAGGCTAATTTACTTTACTGTTGTATGTAGCGGAACAAATTTTCTTATCCAGGAAATGAATTCTTTTCACACTAGTTTTGCATGAACAATTTCTCTGCTCTTTGCTCTAACTTTTTTTTTTTTCAAAATGCGGGCGCGTATTATACACGGGTAAATACGGTAACATGGACACAGGGGCACCGAGAAGAAGAAAAAGTATCTTTTTCAAATAGAAATACTATAAAACGAAGTAGCTGTGTGTTTTCAGGTATTAAGTGGTTTGGTAGTTGTTAAAAGTTTGCTTGAGTAGTTGCTATGGTAGCAAATACTCACGCATTGTAGCAAATACTCACTAGTGAGTATTAGCTACCGTAACAAATACCCACTCATTGTAGCAAATACTCACTAGTGAGTATTAGCTACCGTAGCAAGTACTCAGTGACTATTTGCTACTGTAGCAAATACCCATTCATTTTAGCAAATACTCACTTGAATCGGACTCTCTCTCTCTCCATATGAAAAGTCGGACACATCGGTAACATCTTTCCCTTTTTGCGATAGCTTCGCCAGTTTTCGAATTACAGTTTTGGTTTTTTGGTAGAATGATCCTGAGCTAATGAACTCGACTGACCTAGTTGGTTGAATAAAAGCACTTTAATACAGCCGAATTAGCCACAAACTCGTCTGCAATTTGCTTTTTTATTTTATTTTATTTTATTTCATTTTATTTTTTTTTTTTGTACATTTCCTAACCAAATTTACAACAATAATACAACTACAAATTACAACAGAGATAACTACTTACGCTACTTGCACTACTTAACAAAACGATGCAATTATAAATGCAGCTCACAATACTACAATTTACATAATTTACTCTCCCAAACAATACAATTACTTATTTAACTTACAATATTAACACATACCCTACAATTATTTTACAAATAGAAACATAAGAGTAGGAGTGGCACATCCCCCGGGATGCTCATGCACATAGTGTTCCCCATTTTGCTCTGAATTTTCCCAATGTGTTGTTTTTAAAAGCAATTGTACGTTCACAAAGAATCTTTTCATTAAGTAAAACGCAGAAAATTTCAAAACTGGGAGAGGTTTTATTTAACCATGAAAGAAAGGTGTGGTACTTTGCAATAATAACATAATGATTGAGGGCTTGAAAAATATTTGATTCAGGCTTATAGCCGTACAAAATATCCGAAGTACTTAAGGTGACATTTTCCGATCTCTTTTTGTTTCGTTCCCAATACTGGGGCATTCATATAAAAGGTGAACTAAATTCTCATGAGGGTGGCTACAACGATCGCAGTCCGGAGATGTTCTCAATTTCATTTTGTAAAGATTACTGTTAGTAGGTAGAATGTTATGTACCACCTTATATTGAAAACATCTAAGTTTGTTTTCCATTGTGACCTTGAAGGGTAATTCATAGACAGCTTTAGTCGAGATGTTTTGTTCTACTAGTTTCCTTTCTACGTTCGGGGGTTTAAACAATTTCAGCACAAACATTTTACAGGCGGTTTTGGCCGTGAAGTTCGCGGAGGTGAGGTTGTGACCCTCACGGTTATCAAGAAGTTTTGAATTAAGAATTGATTTTTTCCATTCATTGGGGATCGCAGCAAGAATACCATTATAAGTTAGGAAGTTCACTGACAAACCATATTTTCTTTGAAAATCGGGTCTCGATAAAAAGGTTCCTCTTTCGTTTAAAAGATGGTGAATTTTAGTTACCCCTTTTCTATACCATGACGAGTAAAACACTGGTTTCCCATCTATTCTTATGAACCGGTTGTTCCAAATAATTTCGTGTAGATATTCCATAGTCGTGGAGGGGTTCTCAGAGTGCAACTCCTGCCAAACAGTCAATATATCTCTGTAGAAGCTTGGCACGCGTGAGGTCAAATTTAAGTCGCGTATGTCAAAATTACACTCAACGATAAATCGACCCCGTATTGAGCTGTAGCAGAGAAGAAGATGGAGCACCATTTACTACCTTCAGCTTCACAAAGGCGTTTGACCCAGGCTGCTTTAAGAGATTTACCTAATATGGTGTAATCAACCATATTAAGACCGCCTTTGTCCACAGGGAGTACTAATGTTTGATGTTTTATCTTATCGGGCTTGAAGTTCCAGATGAATTTGAAGCAAATATCATTAACTTTTTCAGCGAAGTTCGGAGGCACTTTGAGAACAGACGTATTATAAACTAACTTAGAAATTGCGAGTGTCTTAACAATACAAATTCTTCCTATGAGAGTTAAATTCCTAGTCGTCCATTGATTTAAAATGTTCTTTAGCGTTACAAGCTTCTCTTCGAAGTTGATTTTGTGACTAGTGGTCGAGTCATAGGCGAAAGCGACACCTAGCGCAACTACATATTGTTCCGGCCATGCGATGTTAAATGGAGCGCGTTTGCCCAAGTGGCATTTTAGGCTTCCAAGCCACATTCCTTCTGTTTTTGAGCAATTTATTTTCAAACCTGAGCAGGTAGCAAAATCATTTAAAAGACTAAACAATTGACTGGCCGACCGCTCATCCTTTATGAACGCTGTAAGATCATCTGCATACATACTTAGTTTTAATTCAGTGTCATTGATTTTTAAACCGTTGATGTTTTCATTTTCTCTGATCAATTGAGCAAGCACTTCAATTGCTAGTACAAAAAGAAGCCCTGACCATGGGCAACCTTGTCGAACGCCTCTGTAGAGCTGGAAAAAGTCTGACACGTGACCATTGTTCATAACACAACTTGTGATGTTAGAGTAAAAAGTATGGATCCATTTTCGAAACATCGGGCCAAAGTTCATGACCTCGAGTACTTTGAACAAAAAATTCCATTCTAAAGAATCAAAAGCTTTTTCAAAATCGATAAAGAGTAACATGCCTGGCAGGTTTTTTTCTTCATACGATTCAATCACATCAGAAATCAATCGAATATTTTCTCCAATAAAGCGATTTTTGACGTAGCCTGTTTGATCTCTGTTGATCAACATTGGCAAGATTTTCTCTAGCCGCTTTGCCATACATTTCGTAGCAATTTTGTAGTCGATATTCAACAGAGTAATCGGTCGCCAATTTTTTAGGAGAAGGGTGTCTTTGTTTTTTTTGGGCAACAAGGAGATCACTCCCCTTTTTTGTGAGATCGACATTGTCTGCAATTTGTTACTAAAGTGCCCTGTGCCATGGTAAGTGGTTTTTTGAAGGATTCAGAGATGATTTCTATATTGAATTATAGCTATTGCTATGCTATACATTTACTACACCCTTTGAAATCAGAGATATTGCGAGTGGCAAAATTTTGTTGATTAATTGTTAGACTTTTCATGCAGATGAACCGTTTCAAGGTCTGGAAAACGCTCATTTTTGTTTTCCAAGTTTAACAGGATAATTTAAGGGCTTAAATGTTATAAATCTTGATGATATTTTCAGAACAGTTGAAGGAGATATTGAGCAACACAATGAAAGGTAATGGTGAAGACTAATTCCCAAAATTACTGTCAGCCCACTGTTGGACAGACTGTGTTATGTTTGAGGCCAAAGTGTGGGCCAACTGTCGGCCGACAGTCGGTAACCTGCCGGCAGGGGAAACTAAAATAATCAAAAGCATTTACTTGTCTATTGCCTCTAAACTATGCAAAAAGGGTTAAAGGCAGTTCAGCTGGTCATTTGTGGGTTCCAATGGTCCCGTGAGGAGTGAATCAATGACGAAATGGTATATGAACTGCGGATATGAAATCACGTGAAGCTATGATCTTTGCAGTTATGAACGCAATTTCTACAACTGCGTAAAGAAGCCTGAAAAATTCAGGACTTCAACGGGGTTTGAACCTGTGACCTCGCGATTGCGGTGCGATGCTCTAACCAACTGAGCTATGAAGCCACTGACGTTGGGAGCTGGTCATTTGTGGGTTCCAATGGTCCCGTGAAAATTGTGTTCATACCTGCGAAGATCATAGCTTCACTTGATTTCATATCCACAGTTCATATATGATTCATTTCATATACCATTTCATCATTGATTCATTGATCAATCTCAACGTTGTCTTTTATGTGGTGATGTCAATTTATCGATACATTGGCATTTGAAACTTGCCCCTGTTGTGAAAGTCTGAGTAATAACCATTCTGTGGAGGTCCCACTGCTGATTTAAACAGTTGGAAAGTACTGTTTTGTATTAACAGCAAAGACCAGAATGCGAGTCTGAGAATACAAGTTTTCCAATTCCCTAGCTGAGGCTGGCATTGTTATCATACAGTGGTTCTAACCTTTTTTAACCTGGAATTTGCAGTATACAAACAATTTATACACAACAGTTTTTGAAGGAGAAATGCTGGGCCAGTAGGCCACTTAGAGTTTTCCTGCACATTACTTGATCCTTTTTTTAGGACAAACCATGGCAATTCCCTATGGAGTACCCCTAAAAATAGTTTAGAAGTGAAATAAAATAAAAAAAAACATTTTTCATAGTCAAATGCCCTTTAATGTACATACCCTGAATGAGTTCAAGCTTTCCACAAGTGCAGGTCTCGTAGCGACCGCCGCCAGAATAGTAAACTTGCTTTCTTAGACATCAGACGTGGAAGACGTGAGGTAGGTTTTTTGATGATTGAAATAATTTTTTTGCTTTGCATTGCCTTTCCTTGAAAGTTCAACTTCACAAACTACACGTAACCAGTACTATTTTTAGGGAGTACTCCATGTGAAAACTGAAAACTATGTATACATTTTTCCCCAAATCTTGAGGTGGTCTTTTATCCAGTGGAAAAATTTACGGTAATCAAGTTTTTCAGTCAAGTTGGAACTGAAAGATTCAAAGCCTTTGTATCCATCCCTGTGTTGGCACCTCAAGAAGACACTCTCTTTGATCAAGTCAGCAGTGATCTGTCTCACAGTTTCCCCAGGCTCCTTTCCTCCTCTTACTGTACCAGTTCTTGCATGGCTCTTACTGTCTTTGTCAACTGTTTGCATGATGATTATCATGTAGTTAAGAGAGGCTGCCACCCTTTGAGCATTTGCCTCATTTAGGTTAGATCCCAGGCCCTTTAAAAATGCCTTGACAAAGTTGTTGTCATGCTCAAGTTGGAGGTCTAGAGGAATATTCCTGGCTTTCCTCCCAGTGGCATTGCAAAACCTATTCCACTGAGCCTAAAGGCTTGTGATTCGGTTAATAATGAGTGCACTTTCACTAGAAGTAGTAATGAGGTATATGCATATTTCACACAACCATGACTTTAGTATATTATGAGCATAATTTTGTACAGCAAAATTACTCTTTCTCCATCACCTTCTCTTATTGCATCATTAAAACTAGCTATCACTAGGCAATGGCAAAGTTTTGCCTTGTGGTAGTTGAAAATATGATCTTTTGGTTCTTCAGAACTTGTGTTCGCCCCTTGGTATTGATCATTATGAATCTCAATGTTGGGGTGCTTTTTCTTTTCATGACTGAAAACGAAATGAAAAAAAAAAGAAATAGCCTTACAAAATAAAATGGAACAACACAGTTATATAGTTTGAGAAATGTCAACACATAGCTCAGTCTAAAGCTAAGTTTGGGATGTAATGGTCGGCAGTACAACGATGAACCATGCTGGGCAGGTCCAAAACACAGGTCATTGTTTAATACCTATACAGAAACAACACTAACCATTTACACATGCTAACATTAGGACCGAAGACTTTTGTTAGGCCTAATTAGGCCAAACAATAGCTTTAATGGTTGTTTACAATGACCTGAGACCTGTGTTTTGTACTTGCCATACCATGTTCATGATAGGGCTATAAATAGCCCAGAAATGTAAGCAATATTATTAAAGATGTTAATTTCAATTTCGACTTACACTTAAGTGAGGAAATATTAAAAGAAATGCTTGAAAAATTTCTCACTGAATTAAGGGTTGGGCTTAGTGCTTTGATTGTTATGACCAAAAACACCCCTTCTGGTTCTTTCCTTTTGTAGTAAAATAGTATTACATAGAGGATCAGTGCTGCAAACGTGAGAGGCAAAAGCAACATTTCACAAACGAGAGTAGCAAGTGAGTTGAACTGAACATAGTCTTAAATACAACGAAAATAAAATTAATTATTTATATCTTGACGTCATCAATGTCTTAGAAGATATGAAAAATACAATACTCAGTACCCAGATGTGGTATCGTAAGAGTTCCACAGGTAGTTTTGTATTTCAAGTGCTACTATGATGAAATTCGCATCTTTCCTATCTAAGCCATTTAAAGACATAAACATGTAGTCTGTACGAGAAGGAGAATGCTGTTTACCATTTTGATAATTCAAATATCTCTTATCCAAGTTTTCAAAATATGCAAATTAGGTGATGACATCATAGGCTCAACCAAATCATGATCAAATATGATGGAGAAAGATATCCCAGCCAATTTGTATCAGAAATGCTTGATGCTTTGCAGTAAGATTCTAGAAGATGTGCTCCACAATATTTTGTTACCATGACAACATACTGGGTTCCAGACCTCCCTGATATCAATGCTGGCCACCTTTGGCATTCTATTTTGAAATTTGCCAATGATGCCTCATCTGCATGATCCTGCAAGCATATAAATAGTTTAGGTCGAGTTTGTTGCCTTGCTAAATGTTTCTCTAGCTTACAATCACCAAAAATATTGAATCAGTTTGGAGGGAAATGGAAAAGAATGAGTTGCCATGAGAACCAATTTCTTTACAGCCGAAGGTGTGTTGCCTGTATAACTATTAGCCTACCAAGTTTCAATAGTCTCTGCTGCAAATTGACCGAGATAGGTTTATTTATATACTTGATTTTATATTGGGTTGAGTGGATGACATCATCACCAATCTCATTTGCATATTTTACACATTTTTCAAACTTAAATATCTCCGGAACCAATGCAGATATTTCCAAACGGTAAACAGCGCTTTTACTCTTTCTTGCAATTCTATTTGATAAACCTAAAAATTCAAGGTACAAAAATTTCATCATAGTAGCACTTTCAGTAAAATACTGGTAATAAATCCATGTAAGTTTAACCCACTAGTTTCGTGTTGCCTTTGTCTGGTAAACAAGGCCACATGAAGCTCTACACTTGTAATATCCTTCACTGTCCATTTCATCAGATGGTCCAGTATCTGGAACAGAAAGTTCTGGATGTTTGGCAATCTCGTGCCTAGTCAAGAAAGGAATATAATGTAATGGAATGTAATAATTACACCACATCAATATCATTACCACTTATGATCCACATGTTTATATCCTTGGTTGATTTTCCATAACAGACTGTGCTCTGGGGAATTATTTCATTCAAGCATTACCATTTCCTCATGACAAGAAAGAAAAGAATAAAGAAATTGTATCCCTGAGACTGTCACTTGAACTTATCTGGAAAGTTTGCACGGAGTGCTATTAATTAAAAGTATAGCAAATTCACGCCAACAACAACCTCCCTTATGGATTGTTTTGACTCATGGACTGGTTTTTAATATAAAGCTCTAAGAAAATTATGCTAACCTCACTCTTCCAGAGTGAAATTGGTATGTCTTGTTACATTCTGCTGCTCTACATGGATATCCACCTGCTGCATTTTGCTCCAGTTTTTCCACTTGCTGTACAATATAGGACACTTCAGACGACCCAAACAAAATGGTCGAGGTAACTTGACAAAGTTTCTTGAAACCAACTTTTCTTTTGCTCTTGAGACTGACAGTCATTTGGCAAAGGCAGCATTTTTGGGTCATCTGTTTAGGTAAGGAATTGACACTTGTATAAATAATCCAGTTACTCTTTAATAACACAGTGTTCACATACTATTAACATAGTGTTATTAATGTACCTTCCATGGTTTCCATGCCGGCATAGGTCATGAAGGAAGCTGTAACATGTGCTTCAAACTCCCTATCATGGAAATCCTTGTACGCATTGTACTCAGCCATAGGTCCCACCTTGGCATTGGTCTTTCCACATCTATTCATGGATGCACATGTACTACCAACATCTCCTGATGACTCTTTCTTGAAAAACAACTTGAAATCCAGCTATATAGAATGAAGGCATGATGTTACAACACAATCTTCTTTGCAATGTTATTCTTAAGTGAACAACAACAAAAAAATGAGTGCTTGGAAAATAGACCTATTAATGAGAAATATGGCCTGGCACTGATCAACTGTTAACTTGCACCTTGCCACTATTCGAAGTATAACACACCTTGACTTAAGCAGGCTTTTTAAAGGGCAAATGCTCAAATACCCCCATACCCAACTGAAATCACACGTACAACCACCTAATGCCGGGTCCATTTCCTGCTAACAGTGGCAATGTTGCAAGATGCATATTATGTGGTTGTCTACTTGGGTTATCACTTTCTGCTAAATTACTTCATTATAATAATTTCATGGTAGACACATAAAATTAAAGATTTTTTTTAATTGGCTGTGCATCTGACAGTAACTTCTTTTGATTTACATAAACTATGCTGAAGATTTTCTTCATTAAAATGTCTTGTACTAACAGAAATAACATTGGTGAACACAAACACTGAATAGTTTAAAATATTTGCAGCACTGCTGCATCACATCCACAAACTCTTAGCTTGCCCTAAAGTTCATAAATATAATGATACAATGCTTTTGCTCATAATAACTTACATCATACAGTTTCAGTTTTGCATGCCAATCTGTATGAACGGGATTCAGCCCCTCTAAGCGATCTAGCTTGTTGTCACCGTCTTTGAAAGTCCACTGCACATTTCGTGCTCTTTCCTCTGTTAGAGCATCACCATCAAAACAAATTTGTTCCACATGAGCCTCACTCCCACTTTCAAGTTCAACAGTTGGCACATACTTCTCCTGATTGTGCATCATGAGTTGTGTCATCTCCCCTGATATGTTGGAGTTCAGGGGGGTCAACCCAAGACAACACTGCAGTTTGAATACAGGAGAGCAAAAATGTAAATGTCCATGCTGTGTATTTTCCATAGTCAGCCCTTACTGTGAGACTGTATTCATTGAATTCACTGTGGATGCAAGATCACCAAACTTATCACAGTTTGGGATGAGGAAATTTTGAACATGCATGACTACCTATCATTCCACCTACATGTACTGTGCCTTTCATAAACAAGCAGACTCTGATGTTCAAATTTCAATCGATGGTTTTTGGTTTTTCCTTCCATCAATCAAATTCTGCTGCAATAGTTGACAGGCCATCAACCCATTCAATAGTAAAATTGTCTGGCGCCAGACAATTTGAGTAAAATCCACTAAGTCTCACTCCCAGGAGTCAATGGGTCAAAGAGTTTTTGAGTGGATGTAGGGTTGTTAAAAAGGAAACCGACAATATGGATCGAAATCCACCAATCACAAGACACTACATGTTTGGAGGAAGCCAAAAAAACCCCTGATGTCTCAAATTTGAACTTCAGAGCCTGCATATTTATGAAAGGTACGGTAATTTGCAGCACATACCCTTTCAGACTGTTCTTTCATCTCTTTGGTGAACATATGAGGGATGTGGTTCACAACCATGTCCTCAAATTGCTTGAATGGTGACAAATATGTTGTAACAATCCGGCTGACCAACACAATGCAGTCCCTCTTGAAGGAGTTATATGTAGTTTTTCCTGGAAGGAGTAGTTGGATGGGTAGTTCATTAGGTGGTATTTGAGGACAATCATTGAGGGAAGGACCACAGGTAACCCTATCCTTGATTGCGTATTGATGGGTCCAGTGCACAGATTGATTAGTCTTTGTCTTGGTTTGTATTCTGGACTTGATAGACAGGTCAAAATTGTCCGCAACAATTCTACAAATGAGAAAATCATCATTACAACCACTGCTTTTATTTACAGTTCTTATTTTCAGTATAGTGTCCAAAAATAGTAAGATATTGAGGCAGTGTGGTTCAGTGGTTAGGGCATTGGGTTTGCATGCGGTTGCCAGGTTCAATTCCTGTTCTAAGCTTTGGCTTGGATTTGTTTCCAGTTGTCCTGGATTCAAGTCTACCATGCTTTGTCATGATAGCCAACTGTTTTCCTCCTGCCAGTTGGGGTTGTTAATCATGTTTCTGTTAAGTTTGAATTATAGTTTCTTTCAGATGGTTAAAAGTGGAGTGCCTTTGAACTAGCTTGATATCTAAGTGCACTTCCACTATAAACAAATCATTAGCATTTACTTTTACTATCACAGTAAATAAAAGCAATAATAACAATTTTATTGAAATTGAGCTCATAGATGATAAGTGTGAAGGAACTTACAGCAAACATGAAAGCTATCCTATAGGTCAACTGTAAATTAAGTAAAGTAAAACACTTGCAACCTAGCTGAATTTTTTCTCTTTGGATTATGAAATTTTGATATACTTTACTAAATCACAAAGGTAAACTCTTACTGTAATAACTTGGTCCCCACCACCAAATTACCAAATTATTATTATTCTTTCATCTCATGTTTTCATTAAAATACTTACCTATATCTTGGAATGGACTTTAACTTTTCTGAAGCTGACTTGATTGCATCATCCAATACATCAGGAGTGGGAAGTGGCGTCTCAATCTCTTTTACACACTTTTCAAGGGATGACATGGAGAAGTGGGTGTAACCCTCTAAGGCAGATTGTCCAAGGTTGTAGACATCAATATCCATGTCCCTTTCATCACGGGATTCTGCTGGTGATGGCACCTGCTTGTCTTTGACCTCTCTGAGAAGAAGTTCGCAATTCTTGGCTTCTTGGATGTCACTTTTCCAGGATAATATTAGAGAATCATGTTCTCTTGACATTTCCTTCTGTTTTCCAATGGTTGCATCATGTGACATGCAGATCCCAAGATGATTAAGGCGTGTAAAGTCTTGACTCTTGGCTCCACTATGCAAAAGAATTACAGAAATTCTGTAGGCTAATGCAGACATTCTTGAATTTCTAAATTTGGCCAAAGCTGCAGAGCAAAGAGCCAGAACATTTACAGCCTTATCAGATTTGGTCTTGGACCTGTGACACCCCGCTGCTGCACGAATCGCTGAATCAAACATAGGACACATAACTGAGATTTCGTGGCACACTAATTTGTTGGAAAATGCTGCCAATTCTGCGGGCGATGTGTGCTTTAGCAGAGAATTATCTGCACGACAATACTCTTTCAGTTCATTCGAGACAGAAGACCTGAACGCATCTAGAATAAAAGGCTGCAACTCCTTGCATTTAAACATGAGATGCACTCCTGCTCGGAACTTCCCCATCGCCAAGTTTTTCACTATACCCGTAACGCTGCTGGGTACTTTTTTATGGCGTTGTCCAGACGGATAATCAAGAGTGACATCCACTGTGAGAACTTTTGGTCTGCTTTGCTGCGTTTCCACTGGGTCGTCCGCTAAAACATCTAGAGGAAAAGTAGTGGTGGAGTGACAACAACTAACGTCGGGTGTAAACTCGCTTCCGCATATTGTCGTGCTGACAGGGGCCGCATCTGTTTCATCAAATAAAAGCAGGCACTTCGCCGGTCGCCGCCTCTCTGATGGAGTTTGACCCTCTGTAGATGTGCGAACATTACATGGTTGCTGTTTTGATGCTGGGGATGTGTAGGGCCGACTCTTTTTCAAATTTTGTGCAGGTGAAACAACGTTAACTCTCTTGAAACGATACTGCCCGTCGCTTTCTTCTGAAATTTCACTTTCACTGGCAAGAGCGCTCTTGATAAACTTGCACAACAGGCACGCATTTCGAATTTTTAATGCACACTTTGCACAAACACGCTTAGATTTCTTTTCGTCAGATTCTATTGCTACACCAACATGTGTCTTTAGCAGATCAGCTAGGGGAATTTTTGGCACTCCAGATCGCTGTGGAATCTTGAACAAATTTTCCGTGGAAATGTACCTGCTTTTCTTTCCTTTGAAGTTGCCAAGTAAAATCTTGAAGTTCACGCAACACAACCTACAAGTATCAGAAATAACCGACCTTTCCGCTGGAGGATTGGCTGCTTTTGTCGGTGTAGCTGCCGTTGCCATTGAAAGAACCCACTATTTCGAGTTTGTTTATCGGATAACGTACTGCGTTTTTAGCGCCATTCGCAGTTCTTTTACGCGGGGTTTCCCTCCTGTGATGTTTATTTCAAGGAAGCGGAGACTCTAAATTAATTGAGCCACGCCCCTCTGAACACCAGTCGCAGTAAAGATCGGACAGTCTCCCTATTTTTCCCGCCGAAACCCCTCCACTCCCCCCACCCACTCGATAGTTATATCGCTCTCCCCAGTTCGCGCTCGCTTTTAAAAACAAAGATGGTGAACCGACGATCAAACGGAAAAATAGGGGACTGTGAACAGTCTAAAATCTACTATACCAAACGTCTTCCTAGCGTTTGTTTTACTGACATCTCAGTACAGCATTGTTGATTAGGTAGTTTCAGAACTTCAGTGTAGTTGCTGTGGAATTGATTGCACCTGAATTCATCAGTCATACATTCTAATATTCCATGCAAAAGTTTGGCTCTTCGTCTCTTTGATTGCGAGCGTTCACTGTGTATTCCTTTGTTTATGATTTCTAAAGAACTAAGTGTCACATATAAGTTACAATGATTATGTTTACAGAGAAATGAACACTTATAATAAAATTTGATTTAGAGAGCATAGTTTGACATTTGTTGTAACCACGTTCCCTTTTAGGGTGTGCTATGAGGCATTCTTCCTGGCAGCTGGCAATTTTATCGTTTGCTAAAGAGTATTAGATACTAGTACTCTGAAAGGCGAAAATGTGAACTTGTAAAATGAACTCGCCATTGCCATCTGCCATACCGATCATAATACTTTTAAAAGACTGTAATTCTATTATGATGATGCTGTTGATAATAACCATACATGGAATAACGTCTGTGTATGTGAGCAACTCAGTCCATATGTTTGGCAGGTCAGTTATAACAGGTTTCCACTGCTTTTTTTTTTAGTCACTAGATACTAATTTTGGTGTTGTTGTTGTTATTCAGGGAAATCCTCTATAATGTCCTTGGAGTAGTTTTATGAAAAAATGGAAAGGCTAAATGTAAGTAATACTGTCTTCATTAAAAAGTGCTTGAAAAAGCTACCTGTTCCATTCATTTTCCTCTTTTAGACCCAGACGTTTGTTCAAGAGATCCATAATGCAGAGTCAGGCCTGCTGGTAAGAGAAATTGCCTTTAAAAGGACTTTGTTAGTCTGAACTGTACAGGCTGTGTGATGCTCCACACTGGAATGAAATAAGCTATATGTAATCAATAATCCTGGTGATTGATTTGACAAGGTTGCCAAGCAAACACAATTTTCCTTTACTTTTACTTTTACCAAGGGAAAAATAAACCCCTTTCTTTCTGAGGTGTTTTTGAAATTGAAATATTCACTAGATACTTTAAAGTAATTAAGGTTTTGCAAACATCTCCTTGATTGTATTCACTACGGATTAGCAAGGAATTAGTACAGTTTTCCTTGCACGCTGTTGCTGGTGATATCTGTTCACTTGTCTACAGCTTCTGTTGCCTATTTCCTGTTTTATCCTTTGCGACCCGTTGACTCAAAAAGGGCACAAAAATTAACAGTAAATTACAAATGATAAGTGGACAATAAGCAAACTCATACATACTAATAAAACGCGCAGATTTTGCAGGCAGTTTGTGGTTCACTTATCTCTGAGCTGCAGTGTACATACATGTATTTAGGCTGACTTTGACATTTATTAAACCGGGATGAGACCCGGCCATGCGGGCCTGTTGTGCAAGTGTGACTTACCCTTGAAGCAAGGTGTATGACTGTCATTTACATACCGTCTGCAAAGGACAAGATACAAGCAGGGCTAAAGCATTTAAATTTTATTTTGAACTACATTTAGGTTGAAAGCAGTGAGGATGCATCAGATGATGATCACGACAATAGCTACCACACTTCAGATGAAAGTGATAACTCCAACACTTCTTCAGAAGAGAGTGGAGATCAGTTGATGGATGAAACTGAAGCAATACCACCAGAGGTACACTCTTACTTACTTTTTCCTTCTGAAAATTTTATGCACACCTGGAAGAAGATTGTACATTCTACCACCGGTCTTATCATGTTATGAACAAAAAATGTTTACTGGCATTTGCCATCTGTTCAGTTTTAAGCCTTTAAGTCGATTTTCTTACTTTGTTTCAGAGGATCGATCCTCTGCAAAGAGTATCATTCTCTGTCTCAAAATAGGGTTTTGGAATACACAGCTTGGTTATGAGAGTAAACATCTGGAGGAGATATTTGGTACAACAGAGAAAGGTCATGGGTTATTCAGTATATCTTAAAATCTGAACTTTCTGTTCTGGTTTTATGTTTTAGGAGTCCACTTATAAAGCCGGAAAAAACAGGAAGAGGAAGTTATCCGGCAGATGTCGTGAAAGCAGACTGCCCAATATCCTCATGTAAAGCCAAGGTCATACACATTCCTCGTCACCTACATAAAGTGCATGGATGGTAAAAGGAGAATGCAAGGACAGCTTTTGAACGTTACGGCATGAGGAAGGCGTACCCTTTTTCAAATCGAGTTAAGGGACCAAAAAGCAGAGCTACAGTAAACACAGAGGATCCAGATAAGAAAAGTCGAGAGAAAAACAAGAAAGACTACCATCGCCCTCGCTTTTGTCCTGTTGAAGGATGTACATCGCTTATCAAAAGGCTTTCTCCTCACCTAAGAAACGTGCACAAATTAGGGCCTGATGAGGTAAAAGAATACTTAGCCATGGCTCCACAGCGCGATTCGAAGTCTAGTTTTAAGTCTCCACGTAAAAGAAGAATTACTCAAACTATTGTTGAGAGATGTAAGCCCAAGCAGCCTTCAGAGATAGGATCTTCCTCCAAGATAACAGAAAGCAGCGCAGATGATTGTGATGGAGATGAAACTGAGGAGACCAATGAGCAGGAAGTATTTACCAATTTTAAGCACTGGTTACAGTCAGCTGATGGAGGCCAGCTAGACCAGTGCATGGCTAAGCAACATTACAAGCAGATGATTAAGCTGTTTGGTCTTGTCGACGGTAAGAAGGACCTTAATTTAAGTCATTGTACAATGCTGGGCTTATCAATGATAAGAAGATCACGCAAAGAAATTATATCACCCAAAGACCACACAATCCTAATGAAGCTTGCGGCATTTTTATGCATTCTCCTTAATGGAAAAAATGGGCAAGTACATGCCAGTCCCCAAAGAAAGCGTATTATCTCTGAAGGAAAAGATCAGTAGGTGGTCGTCTTCCTTTCGTCAAACGTCTGCAAAACGCCACTGGGAAAAAATGGAGGAAGATCTCCGTCAACTAATCACCCCTGAGCATATTAAGGAGTTCGAGCGAAGTCAAGCCGCTCGGGATGCCATATGTCTATTGGGACAGTTATCAGTTGAGCCCAATATGGACATATCTCAATGCCAGTTTACTTTAATAAGAGACTTTCTAATAGTTCAGATTTCAATAGACAATGCAAATAGAGCCGGTGCTATAGCCAACATGAAGATGACTGAGCTGAAGAAGAAGTTCAAGCAGGATGGAGAGTACGTAATCCTTGTACAAGCACACAAAACACTATCAAGTCACGGTCCAGCTCGAATTATTATGAGTGAGAAGTTATTCAGGTGGGTGGATATCTACGCAAAGGAAGTTCGCTCCGAAGTTTCTGGTAATGAGGGTGATGTGGTCTTCTTGTCATGGAATGGGGAAGAACTATGTTCAAACCAAATCAACAAGGCAATAAAGTCAATATGAAAGAAAACAGAACTAAGTGGAAATCCAAGCTCCACTTTGATCAGGACGTCAGCTGTTTCAGCTTTCCATAAAGCTACTGCAAGTAGCGAAATGCGCAGTAAACTGGCCGATTTGTGACCATCCACGGGAAAACCAACAAAAAGGTGATGACACGGGCACGCGTGCATGACACGGCACGCTGAGCGTGACATACAACACGCCATATGCGCATATTTAATGAGTAGCACAATAGATGTCACGGTGGCTTTTGTTGTGCACACTGAGACACTCGAAACCTTTTGTTTAGCGTGGCGTGTTGCGTGTCAGATGCGTGCCAAAACAGGCACCGTAAAATTGCAAAAGTAATGCAAACGAAATTCGTCGAAATTCGTCCTTTGTTCTCGCGAATTTTCCACGAAAAGTCATCGAATTTTCGAACGATTTTTCGTAGGGTTTGAAGCGAAAAATTCACGATCTTTCTCGAAAATTCGAGATAGCGAAATTCGAAGTAGTGAATTTTCGAGGTAACCAAACGAAAATTGGAGATAACAAAATTTGAAGCAGCGAATTTTTGACATGAATCGGCGGCCGCCATCAACAACATCGCTGAACAAGCGTATGTACGCGTAAATAAACGCGTTAAGGTTAGCGTAAATAAAGTCGTATCGAAAATAGATTCAGTGATCCGATAGTTTAATCGGCTATTTCCAATGAAAAAAAAAAAGATTGCCTCACACAACAAAAACTGCGATTGCTTCACGAACAAGAGTTTGTTGTAGAGCTTACACATTGTGAAATGCAGCAGAAAAGAATCATCGCGGCAAATTCGAACTTGGCAAATTTTTGTCCAGAAAATACGTAGGAATGCTCAAGAACAGCAAATAAAGAGCGAAATTTCGCTCAATTTTTTGAGGTCATTTATCGAACAGAGCGATTTTTCGCACGAAAATTCGAAGTCAATTTTCGTTCGAAAATTCGCGTAGTTGGAAACAATAGGCCTTGAGAATTATCATGACTTTTCGTTGAAAATTCGCTTCCATCGAAAATTCGATATTTTTTCGTCGAAAAGCCAGGAAAAGCCGCGAATTTCGGCGAAATACGTTTGCATTACTTTTGCACAATACTGTATTCTGCGGGATTTTCAGCTATTTCTGCAGGTAAGTCGGCCCTCACTCGGCTTTGGGAGTAGCGTGTTTATATACTTGGTTTTTTAGCGAGCGTTTTGGCGCAGCTGTCGTGCAATTTCACTCACTCCGTGTCTTTTTACGCGGTGCTCGATTTTACTTTTGCTGACACGCTCTTTTGTTTGGTATAACACGCTCTATTACTTACAACTTGTCGTATCAGACACAAGAAAATTTTAATGAGGCGTGCATTACGACACGGCACTCCCGTGTTAAAGAAAATTTCTTTTGTCTAGCGTGCTAAAATAGCGTGCCTGTGTCATCACCTTTTTGTTGGTTTTCCCGTGGACGGTCACATTTAATGGCACATAATGTCAGCACAGTTCAAAAGTAATATAAGGTACAGAAGAGGTCAATTTCGTCTGTAAAAGCATCAAAGCAACTAAGAGATGTCACGCATGGAGTTAGCCCAGTAGCTGAAAGCAGTGAGCAAGAGAGCACTTCCATCACAGAAGAATGTCATTCTGTGGTCTCTAAACAGTCTTGGACAGCAGAAAAAGAAAGTCTGGTGAAAACTCTCTTTGCCAAGGCAATCAAAAATAAAGTCATCACATTGGAGGTGGTCAAAGCGAAAATCTCTAATCACCCTGATCTCAAGGGTGATAATCCAAAGAAGGTGCTCGACAAAGTACACAGTCTGTGGAGGTACAAAATGCCACAAAGTGATGAACCAGCAGTTCTCCCTACTAAGGAAGAGAGTGAGAAACAGCAAATTGAAAGATTGGTGGATGCGGTGGAGACTTCAAGTGACATAATGCCTCCTACTATGTCAAGCGGCATAAGAAATGTTCTTTCTGAATCTGAACTTGACAATATAAGAGCTGTTTTTAATGACACCATCGTCCATTCTGCGCCAATTTCGAAGCCCAAGGTTATGCGTTTCATGATGTCAGTTATCGCGTTTGTTATCAGGGTTGATTGGTTGCGTTGCGAGGCAAATTGTCAGATGTTGCTAGGCGGGGATGATATCATTCTGTGTGAGAAAAGGAAAAGAAAAGGCGCGTTCCTTATCGATCTGTGTGTCATGGCGATTGAAATCAAGATAGAATACTCCTACTATTTTACAAAAAGAATAATTCCAGTATATATTAAAATTTGCTGCTGTGTACAAGGATTCTTTTAAGTGAGTAGTTGTTAGTTCCCACAGCTGATTTTTCAGTAAACATTTCATTTTTCCAAAAACTTATTCAGCAGGATTAAAATGTGGGGAGTATGCAGGCATGTAAACTAACTCAATATTGAGGTCGTCAAGAAACTCTTGCAAAATCCGTCCACCTTGGTGGTGATGCGTGGGACAATTATCCATTACAATCGTGTCTTCGACCTCAAGATATGGTTTTAAAGTTACAGGGTTCAGTGAGTTATATGCCTCTTCAAAAAACTGGAGAAGGTCTAATGTATTTGCCGCTCCATCAACTGTGTTCATGTAAGTTACTCCAGCAAGAGAACAGAGAAGATTAACTATAGTATTGGGGTTTTCCACGTATCTTGTTACTTCTATTGCCCTTTCTCCAATCGGTGCATGACCATACTTTCGAGTATTGTTTCAGGGAAGTTTCACACCACAGTCATCAAAATATTTTAACGTGTAGGGATCCCTGGCATATAAGTAGTCGACAAACAGTTGAGTATAAGCCATATTTGCTGTTGTAAATCTTTCTTGGGCAACATGGGCTATTTTTTTTAAGGTAAACTTCTTGCCGCTGGGTAGTCTGTTTCAGACAGCATTGCACACCGCTGTTACTGAAGTTGTTCCAAAGGGTATTTTGCCACAATCATAAAAACAGTCCATTACTTCTGCATGAGTAATAGATGGTTTCTGTCTTTTCAGAACTTCAATGAGTTCAAGATCTCCATTAGATAAATGACTAGGATTTCCTCCTCTGTGCTTCAATGGGCTAAGAGAACCAGTCTTGCAGTAGTTTTTCCAAATTTTCGAAACTGTAGCCGATGAAATGTTCAGCTCATTCGCAATATCCACAAATCGACCGGGAAATATCATTGTTAGTGGGTCACCTCCTCCTTCAACGATTTTATTGATGATGAGATGTCTTAGGTCAGAGGATAAAGGTTTTCCTGGGATATAAGAGCGACCGCTCTTGCTTACGGTCAACATGTTTACATTCTGTAACACGCCTTTTTTCATACAGAACGCTATTATCCCCCGTCTAGCAACATCGGACAATTTGGCTCACAATGCAACCAATCAACCCTGATAACAAACGCGATAACTTACATCATTAAACGCTCATCCTGAATCCACGGTAAGTCTATTATAGAGGGAAAAGGTTGGGGAAAGGATCTCTTAAAGAGATTGGCACTAGATACAATTATAAACCGAATAAAGTATGAACGACGACTTAAGAGAGGTTCAAAATACTCGTTGAGTATCCCTTTGTGACTCCTCAAGGAGTGAACTGTTATTACTTGCTTATTGTTTTCCAAGTAGTCTAGTAGATTGTCCTATCTTTGTTGAGATTCCAGCTCGACACTTTTCATTGTGACTTCTCAAGGAGTTAACAGTTACTGTTTGTTGAGATTCCAGTTCGAATCGTAATCTAATGGGTTAGGTTGTGCATGAACAGAGGTAATGATGGCACAGTTTCTTGTTGAACAAAATTATGAAGAATTGCGCTTATCTCCTTGCTGTTCCCTAGGAACCCGCCATAGACATGGATTGACTGCTTCAATGATAAGTAATGTGTAGCAAGATTGTGTTTTTCTTTAATTAAAACCAAGGGCATGTAAAAAACCAAAATCCTTTAACATATATTCACATGATCTTTGCAAGCATTTTTTGAGAAAAAGTGTTTAAGAACTGAGTTACGTTTGATACTGTTATTCATGATTGCAATGTTGGCATTAAAGTCGTCGAAATGTTATGTTGTCAATATGCCTACATGCCAAGCTAAGCGCCAGGGTTTTGTACCAAAGGAATAGGACCATGATCGTGATGTCATAACAGTACATATCAAGTTTATCAAGGTCTGCACGTGAAAGGTCAAGGGCCAATATACTTCCAGTTAGGTCGCAAGCAAACTTGGTTTATGAGATATTTATTGCACAGTTATTTCTTCTATGATTACCAAGCTTATATGGTTACTTAAGTACCTTGCATGTGTTACAGAAGTTCTTTAGCGTTTGGTAAGAACCCCAGCAGACAATGACCGAGCCAAGGAAATCCTATTAATAGCCTTTAATTGAAGCAATTCTGAAAATTAAGTACAAAACTATTTACAAGACTGCATTCGGATCATATCAAAGACGATTTTTATTATATTATAAATGACATGGCTAGAACGAACTTGAAAACGAAAATAATGCAAAAATAAGACGATCGTACCTGAAGGGTAAAACCTGGCTTGGTCTAAAAGGCATGAACACTGGGTGTACTGTCCGTAAGCTAATAACAGACGTGCTTCTTTGCTCACCGCGTGTTCAATGCTACTAAGTAACTTGAGAATGAAATTGAAGCCAGAATCACGTGTTCGATTACTTAAATCAGTTAAAGATCAACTAGTTATTATATTAAGTTCCAGTCAATGTTTAATCAAATAAAAATGTTTATAACAGCATTGAAAAATCTAGTGAGCAATATTTTAAAGAAAAAAGCTCAGTCCCAAACTAAGAAAACTTTTGGAATGACCTTGACTGTACATTGAGAAACCTGATTGAAGTCGTTTCCCAGCTGTAAAAGATTTTATACCGAATTATTGTTACAGTAGTGACAATAGTGCCTCACAAAGGTTGCCAAAGTGCCTTAATTGTTACCAAAGTGCCAGTGTATGGTTACAAAAGTGCCTTACGTGTGTTACTAAAGTTCCCTATTGTTACAAAAGTTCCCAAATAAGGTTACCAAAGTGCCGTTTTGCCTCTCTCTCTCTCTCTCTCTCTAGAAGAAAAATAAGGCACTTTTACCTATAATCACCATAGCTTCTACAATTCAAAACGTATTTCAGTCAGTTATCTTTGAAACCAAACCTTAGCGTGTAAAACCAATCCACGTCAATGGACAGCTCCTACCACACAACACTGAATAAAACGCCCCCTGACTTGCAGATGCGAGGTTACAAATTTGCCTCATTTTGTGGTAAGCAAAAGAGCTTTATCCTTTCTTTTCGGCCAAAATGTAGCTATTGGCTTACCATCTATGTGCCACATTTTTCTCTCGTTTACCACATTACTTTAAAAAGGTTTTGTCTGGGCCAGAAAAAAATGCCGTGTTAGTGTTTGACTTTTCCTGTCGATGAAAGAATCGAAAATAAAAAAAAGCTCATTTCTTGATCGTGAGATTGAAAAGACCATTTCTCCACTTTCATTCCACCAAATATGTGGTAGTTCTGCCACAAG
This sequence comes from Montipora capricornis, assembly GCF_036669925.1. NCBI lineage: Eukaryota > Metazoa > Cnidaria > Anthozoa > Scleractinia > Acroporidae > Montipora > Montipora capricornis. The sequence goes on from NC_090896.1 coordinate 23,210,241, forward strand.
AGAGACCTATTATATCACAGTCAACCACAAAAAAATTTTAGAAAAAAGAAGCAAACCTTCCTTCTTTAACGGACATTTGAAATTACCGATGTATTAAAACCAGCAATGTTACAAAACATATATCAAATACAAGGTGTTACAAATGAACCCACTGGGAACTCGGAAAAATCCGACCCAGAGCCCCACGGAGGGTCGTGGGTTCGAATCCCATCTGGGGCTCGGATTTTTCCGAGTTCCCAGTGGGTTCATTTGTAACACCTTGTATTTGATATATGTTAACCATTGTCTCACATTCGCTCAATGTTACAAAAGTTTCCTATTTGCTAGAAGTTCCAATCATCAATTTCGTCATATTTATTTGAGAGATTGCAAATAATATTGTAATCAATATGAGCGATGGAATGATAATTACATGTGACACAAAAATCACATTTGCCCAATCTTGAAACTTGTCAGCAGAGGTTTGTGTCATCAACACTGAGTTTTCTGTATTTCACTGGCCCCTGACTTCATAACTGTTTCTGAAATAGTCGAATCATCGCCGTAGTTCCAAATGTCTGTGCCCGGGATGTTTAGGTCGTTTGAGTGTTACCCAGCTCTATTGGAAGAAATGCATTTCCCATGATGGAACATTAGTCTTTGGTATTAAATGGGAGGCACAAATCTTTTCATGCTAACCACATTAAACAGAACGTATCCTACCTAATATAGAAAACCCCGCTTATCTCGGGTGGGGCCGATTATAAATCATTTCAATCAGCTGGTTTGGAGCGCAAAACTAATATTGGCAGTCCTAAGAATTTTTCTCATCCAATTATTTACAGATAGGACAGCATGTAGTCCTATTACATATACTTAGTGGCTTTACAAACGATCAAAAAAATCTGTGGTTACTGTACCTGTCAAAAAAATTTCTCAGCTGCCCCACTATTATAAGGTTCACACGACCAAGCAGTGATCGAACCTCAACAGAGTGGTATTACAGCCATAAACATCCAGCTGCCACAGTGGCCAGCACAACTCTTCAATAGTGGTACAGGAATGAGAAAAGTGAAAAAGTGATTGGTACAGTAATATGGTGAAATTACCCCATCACCCATGCCTTGGAAGCAAACTCTCTAATCAGCATTTCAGACGTTTCGGAAAAGTCTAAAAGTCCAGGTTATTAACACACTAAAAACAATATATAGATATGGGGAACATAAAACAGCACTTTGGGCCCATATTTCGCAGCGCAATGGAAGTGGACACCTATGCAACCATTAAGCCAGAATAAGAAGAAACAACAATACTTTAAAAGGATGGCTTTTGACACAGGAAAAACTTATTTGTCGGTGTAATTCTATATTTTGTTACATTTAGTTAAGGTGATTCCTCAGTATTGAACTGCGCATCCTGTACTGTGCATAAGGTGAGTCAATGTTATAATGTATCTAATTTGCAAAATTGTAAATATGGCGTATGTAGATCGTACACGCTGAAACAGTTCACAAAACACGTGAAAGAAGTTGTGAATGACCCACAATTCTTTATGAATAAGCGTGCGCATTCCAAGAACATGGCGAATTTTGATGTTTCGATCTACGATAATCAAGAATAGACAGGGACGATGGTGTTTTACACTTAAACGAGCACAGTGACCTATATCTTTTATTGCACACTTTTGGTGTGCAATTAATCGCCTTTAAATAGAAAAAAATTAAAAAGAATTTATCGGAAGGAAAAAAAGATGTAGCTAAAAACGTACACAAAGCCCCTTACCCAGGGATGTAAATTATGATGTTAAAAACAACGACTTGAGAAACGTTTTTTGTTGACGTCATTTTGAGTTGAGTGATTTTTCGATAAACTATAAAAGAAAGTGTTCCATATGCTCTAGACTCTAAAAAAATTCATGGGAGTCAATTTAGATACAGTTACATGATACATGATACAGTGTAAGAAGGTGTCTTAGAAGTAGTGAAACTGGTTCCAGCCACCTTAAGACATTTTTATTTTCAACACTGGGATCTTCTCAAGTGATATTTTTTTATAAGAGGGGAAGGATTGGTGCAGTGGCGAGAGCACTTGTCTTCCACCAATGTGGCCCGGGTTCCATTCCTGGACTTGGTATCATGCGTGGGATGAGTTTGTTGGTGCTCCAGTCTACTTTTAGAGGTTTTCCCCTCTCATCAAAAACCAATATTTCACCTGAATTTAATTGATTTATTTTGGTTTGTAGGTCAATAATCATTAGTAGAGGACTCGTGCTTGGCAACACAAGGTTGAGACTATACTACTACTACTACTACTACTACTACTACTACTACTACTACTACTAATAATAATAATAATAATAATAATAATTATCATTATCATTATCGTTATTATTATTATTATTATTATTAAGATGAAAAAATGGGTGCTAATTTATGCAAAGTTCATTACAACTGACATAGTAGACAAAGAACCATGAGTTTAGACACTATTGTAGAGATAATGCCAAATGTACATAAGGCTAGACCATTTGCCCACAAAATGAATTTTAGAGTATCAGATATAAACAAAATGTTAGTGAAATTGACATACAGTGGTGTTTTATATCAGCAGAGGAAAATCTAGTATTGTAGTGATGAATTTCAGATGCATATTGGAAAGCTTTAGTGAGAGCTGGTGGAGGAGTCCCATCAAAAATGTTGCATATAAAAGTGCTCACAGACGAATAAACAGCATAATTACTCATAGTTTGGAAGAGGTAAAGAGGGGAATTATGTAAGATTTGGGCCTTGGTGAGTAGATAACGCAAAGAGCATGTTCTTGTAAAATAAGAAATTTGTTTAGATAATTATGACTCAGAAGCCCCATGCAACTATACATGTAGCATAGCATAAATAAATTTTACCTTAAGAACTCAAGGTTGAGTCTCTGGCTTCCTTCTTTTACAAGACAGTAGTCGAAACTGTGGAAGAGCTTGCCTTTTAATATTCGGAATAGCCATAGGAGAGCCTTTAGAATTAAAATGATGCATAACTGTCTTTCATGAGTTGCTTAAATTTCAAGACGACTGCCTTTGCAAAATCTACTATTATCAATATTTTAGCTAAACCATAGCTCTAGGGAGTAATTCTATCCAGTGCTTTACCACTTTAGTAAGGTTCTTCGTGTTCTTTATGTTTTTTCTATTTGTAAATCACTGCTGTGAATTTTACTGGAGAGCATTTTTAATATTTTTTTTTCTACAAGGGCAGTGTTGTTGTAACTACTTTTGTCTTTTGGTAAGCTTTGATTAGTTGATTACCTTTTGTAAGCACTGTCTGCCTTGAATACCTTCACTAGCTGCAGCCAGTGCCGATTCCTAAGTAATATGTAATTTGTATAGCTAATCACATGATTTCGAGTGCAATTTGGAATAAACAAGCAAGACGAGCATTTGTAGTCTTTGAAAAATTTATAAGTGATTATTTATTCCAAATTGCACGAGAAAAATCATGTCTTAATTAATAAGATACATGAGAAAATCCAAGATGATTAAAAAACGGTCCAGATAAGAACGATAGCAACAACAGCAACGGACATGTTGGAATTCAATTGGTATGCAAAAAGGTGATAACTTTTCTATTGTCTGTACTTACTTCTGATTGGCTTAAACAGCAAACGGTTAACAAAACTTCATAAAGCAGTATTATACTCATCCTTACTTTCCAACCATCTTCCATCTTTCATCTGGTCTCAGTTTAAATGAATTCCACAGAAATCGTATGTGGGGAACATGTAAAATTGTAAACGTTTCTTGGCTTTTGTTTTCAACTCTTGTAACTCCAAAAAAACACCCTTTCAAAGTGGGCTGTAAATGAATTTTATTGCATTAACTGCCTTCCTGTAGGTTTATGCATTCTCTGTGTAAAAATGATAACATTCCTATGTGGGGAAAGCCCCGTTGCCACATAACAAAGGAAATTGCTATCCACCTTACATGGATCATTACTTAAGCAGAAGCAACCCACGTGTATCACGCAAAGACGCACCATTCAGGGCTTGTGTTTGATGTCAAAATTGCACTGCAATTTTTGCAATGAATTAACTGTTTTTTTCTTGCACTGCATTTACAAAAAAACAGCACTGCTCTCAGCCAATCAGAATCAAGTAACTTTGTTATGTACATCTATATTATTAGTAGCAGTATTTGTCCATTAATTTGTGTTAATATATTTTTTCTTTAGAATTGAAGTTGCCATTACTGTTGAATATGTATAGTGTGGTGTCAAGTCCTCCTTTTCTTTTTTTAAAGCCTTAGCCAGATTGGCTGTGGAAGCACATGCAGTTTTAATGCTTTGCGTAACAGTAATGTTTGTACCCCTTCTGTATTTAAGAGAAGTTGTTAAATCTAGCAGAACTTAGCTCTTGTTATTGAGACAGGAACTAAATCAAATCAATCAAATTCAATTGAATGATGGTTTTGAGGAGACGGGGTAAACTGGAGTAACCAAGGTAAAATCTCTTGGTGCAGAATAGCTAACCAAGAAACTCGAAAGCGATGTTAAAATGTAATTTAGGGTTAGAACATTTCTTCCCGCAAACCCCAAAAAATTGTCGATCTGCAAAATAAAAGTCCTGCAAAAATTTCATACTACACGGTATCAAGGCTTTGCTTGGCAACGATAAAGCCTTCATTAGAGCAGGAAAAAATGAGGAGAAGATTGTAAATAAGTTATTCTTTCCACAATGTTTTGTCTAGTTCAGAGTGCACAATGAAAATTTTGAACTTCCTCAGTAACGAGGTCTCGATTGGTTCAAAGTACAGAGTGGAATGTTTTTAACCTTTGTACTGCAAACATGGTGCAGTGCCCTCAGACCTGCAAATTATACAGTGGGTCATTAGCTAATTTTACTGTATAGTGTACCTCATTGTAGGTCATTGTCGTTCATTGTAGATCATTTCTTGTTTTAGTAACTACTCTTAAAATTTGCTATTACAAAGCATCTACTTATGCAATTAGGAAGGCTAACTATGCGATAAATAACGTAAATTATGCGATTTTTTTCTAAGGAATTTAAAGCTACAATCCTGGACAAAACTGGAAAAATTCTAGCTTAAGCATCATTTTACAAAGTATATTGGTCCTTTCCCCCCTCCCCCCAAACCAATGTTGACAATGTGATGCAAAACATACTGTGCAAGCCTTTGCCTGTTTTTTAACCAACATTGGAATGGGGGAGGGGGTAAAGTGGGAAGAAATTAATCTTTATCACACAGACAAATTAGCGCGTCACATTTTCCCAACGAGTTTTGTCCAAGATTGTAAAAATACGAAAATGAAAAGTTACAACAGATTCATTGCCCCAAATGTTACGCCATTACATGCTGCTTAATTTGTGCTATTTTTTTTTTCAAATTATGGGATCATTCATGTAATGAAAGCCAATTTTTTGTGACTTACAATGGGGGACAGTGCGAATCAGTAAGTAACAAATGACCAGTATGGTTGTTATTGGCGTTATAGGGCCAGGAAAAACGGCAACTATTGCCTTCTTGGCACGCAATGAGAAAATTTTTAACGGGAGAGATCATTGAAAAGTGCAACGTTTTGAAATCGTCTGTTTATCGAATTAAAAGACAAAGCATAGGAGAGAAACCTCACGCTGTAGGAGGTCTAAGTAAGCTGAGTATTCGGCAACAAGGAGTCATCATACGAAGATTAAATGCATATGCATCTATGACGAGCCGTATTGACATGATTGTATTTAAGAAATTAAGGAGCGTACCAAATACCAACTGTTTATCATATGTGTTGTGTCCTTGAGAGAAACAGAAAACGTTTTCAAGTTGGTCACGCAATGACATACTTGCGTTACCGTGAATACGCGTAACACAATTTACACCATAAAGAACATAATTGTCTCAATGTTTGGTGGAGTCAACTTCGTGGTTTGCAATTTCACAACAGAATGAACTCAAAACGATGATTTAAGGCAGTTGGCACGATTAACAGACGAAAAGTTAGTCATTTCAACGGTTAACAACGAATAACGTGCAAATAAGGAAAAACCAATAACCATCTATTGTTTTCATAGTGTCTTCCTTGTTAACCGTTGAAACTGTCTGTTAATCGTCGTTTTATTGAATGGTTGGTGTTAAGTTGTTTTCGTAATGATCCTCTAACATAGACCATGGTTAAAAGCATATCCTACGGTTAGAGTTTCACAACATCTGGAACCTGGCGGGATTTCCTGTTAAAGTTCCTTCGGGATTTTATAATTAAAATGAAGTGCTTGCCACTGCACAGTCAGATAATTACTACTTATTGCACTTGCAGTCTCTCTCTCTCTCTCTGTGGGAGAATGTTTCTTTGAATTAAAATCATGCTCATAGCCTTGCAACCAATCCATAGACCTTATTCATAAATGGCAGTCAATTTATAATTCTTTTGTCGAAGTGCAAATTAGCCTACCAAGCCTCGATAACATACAGTGAATTCAAAAGAATTCTTGCTCTAAAATGAGGCTTGGTAGGCTAATTTGCACGTGGAGAAAAGAATTATAATGTGACCACCATTTATGAATACGGTCTATAACTACTCTCTCTACATTAGTAAGTCGTGATCGAGTAATCAACAACCTTCAGAACTGTCATACACGCGATTGTCTTCATTTGGCAATAAACGTCAAGGTACCTCTTGGTCCTCAAAAACCCACACGCAACAGTCCAGAAACATTCAAACTACATCAGTATGGGGACTCTTACGAGATCTTCATATCAAACTGTCCATGGTTATTGACACTCTTTAAATTTGATTATATTTATGAAAACATGCATTATACAATCTTGGAAAAAACTCTTGGGAAAAATTCTAGCGTAAGCATCATTTGACATGCACTTACAAAGTATATTGGTCCTTTCTCCCCTCCCCCCAAACCAATGTTGACAATGTGATGCAAGACATACTGTGCAAACCTTTGCCCGTTTTTTAACATTGGAATGGGGGAAGGGGGTAAAGTGGGAAGAAGTTAATCTTTATAACAAAGACAAATTAGCGCGTCACATTTTCCCAACGAGTTTTGTCCAAGATTGTAGTTTTTCAAGGTTTCAGGATAAAAAGAACACGTTTTCACTGCCCTAAAGATATTTTGAACATAAGGGAACAGTACTTATGAATCTTGATCAACATTAGTTGGGACAAGTAAAAAAAATGACGTCTTCTGCACTATTGGTGCATCATGTTAAAAGTTGAAAGGACACAGCTAACATGCCAAATGAATGATCAGTAATTAACAATTATTCCATGAGCGCATGTTGGATATGAGATGGTAAATAGCCAACGAGGCGCGTAGCGCCAAGTTGGCTACAACCAGTCTCATATCCAACAAGCACGAATGGAATAATTGTTTTATTAAATTCCTTTAAACTCCAAAACTTTAGAAAGTACGAAATGCCAGCGAAAAAATTAAGCAAATCCGAGCGAAATCAAAAAAAACTTGATGAGAACCGATGCGATGTCGTGTAACACCTTGTAGTCAGACGCAGGCTCGTCACAAAAACATTTCTTACCTTTTCGCGTACTTCTAAACGTCGGAATTTAACCCAGCTACCCAGAAAAACTTTTTTTTTTTTTGCTTTCTTCAGAGAGAAATTTCACTTTCCAGCGAAAAACTTTTAGCTTGGCAACACTTGGATCAATCATTTACCTTATAAGGTCAAACCAAGGTATATGAGCTGATAACCGAGATTGAGTGAACCAATCAGAGCACGAGAATTGCATTATCCCAGGTTGAG
>NC_090896.1:23235490-23247990 GCF_036669925.1 Montipora capricornis
GAGGGAAGCATTGTAGAGGTGGGAAAAACTCTATGCAGCGAGTTACAGTTGCTTTCTTTGTGAATGCAGCTGGTGGAAAGGAAAGCCCAGTTTTGATCAGCAAAAGTAAAAAGCCCTGCTGCTTTTCTAAGTTAAAAGACACCTCCCATCCCTGTGGTGCTCACTATTTCAGTAACGATAAGGCATGGATGCGTACTGAAATTATGACTGACATCCTTACTAAACTCAACACTCGTATGAAGCGTGAGGGTAGAAATATCCTTATGTTTCTTGACAATGTACCATGCCATCCTCTGAAGCTGAAGGGTGTGTTTTCAAATATTCGAGTGGAATTTCTTCCAAAGAACACAACTTCGCGTACCCAGCCCCTTGATGCAGGCATCATCAAGACATGGAAGGTGTACTACCGTCGAAAGCTTCTTCGGTACGTTGCCAGCCAAATTGATGTCAAGCAGTGTGCAAGTGACGTTATCAAATCAGTCAATTTGTTGATGGCTGTGAGGTGGATGGTGAGTGCATGCGAAGAAGTGAAGCCAGAAATGATTATTAAGTGCCTTAAACACGTTGGCATGAACTCAGAGGAGAACCAAGTAGAGGAAGATGATGATCCATTTGCTGGAGAAGAGCTCTTGGATTTAAATGAGCTGGTTGCGAAAGTTTCTGGTGAGACAAACGTTGATGCTGCTACATAAGTCGCTGATGCTGACTCCGAAGCTCTCTCCCATGAGCACTGTGTTGATACTGGTGATCCAAACTGGTGGAGAAATGTTCGGACAGAGATGATCGAAAGTCACAAATCAACGGAAACAATGCAACTTGATGACAAGGATGACAATGAAGACATGGACCAACCTCTTAGTCGTCCTGAGGTGGGCTCGGTCAAGGATTAAGCAGTTGGTAGAATTCGCTGACTGGAGGGGTGAGGAGCAATTATCGGTGGCGATTGGACGGGCTCACGACCTGCTGTGTGATGTGCAGGGCAAGTCATCCAAGCAGTCATCTCTTGACTCTTTCGTTGTCAAAATGTGACGGAAAATGTGCGCCCAAAATAAGTTACTGTCTAGCTTATACAACATGCATTTGTGCTTTCATTTCAGTTTTGGTAGAAATTAATTGGTTATTTGTAAAACTGTACTGTAGTTACAGTATTCAGGACTACTCTTCTTGTTCGTCAAAAAGGGCGATGCAATGCCACCTGGAGTAATAAAAGAGTCAAGTTTCTTTCACAAGAATTGTCTCAATCGCTGTATTAAACGATTTGGGTAACACAAACAATAATCATCATAGACCCTAAGTTTTGCCCAGAATATTTTTGGACCAGTCTTAATATACTTTTAGCTAAGAAAAGTTATTACTATTGGTTTCGATAAGCACTGGCAAAAGGGTTAGGTCTCCGCAATTACCATATGTAAATTACCAAAAATTTAGACCCCCTGTGGTCTGACCTCTGGTAAGCGACCACATATTCTTGAGATTATGGGAGGTTCGCTTATTGGAGGTTCGACTGTATACAGTTTAAGTCTAAAATCTAATTGTCTAACAACCTCGTTTAAGTTTTCGTTTTAGTGATAAAAACGTAACATTGAAGGCTACAGAACATAGTTTCAATTTAGGTTTAAAAACCACTTACCGGAAATGTGATAAACTTGGCTCTAATATAGGATTTTCTCATCCGTTCCTCACAGATCTCCACAGAATTGGCATAATCTTGCAAAAAGTGGTAATTTTCTTAAGACTTGGAGCCGGCACGTGACTGACTTAAGCTCCTGCATGTAAACCCCGTTGCATGTTGTGTAACCTGCGACATCGGAGAATCACAACAAGTGATACTATGGTGCATATTTCGGGTCAAAATTAGTAATGCAAACTTTTCTTTACCATTACTTTCGAATTGCAACTCTCGTCGCATGATTAATTGCCAATGAAGTTTCTTTTACCATTATTAGCGAAAACTTGCTTCTTTCTGCACGTTTCATGGCGTACAAGTGTTTTTCTTTACCAGTGCTTTCGAATTGCAACTCTTGTTACATGGTTAATTGCCAATTAAGCTTTTGTTCACATTTTCTGCACGTTTCTTGACCAGAGACATAAACATGTGAAGGCTATTTTTCGAACAGAAGAATGACTTTTACACGCAAGATTATTTCCGAATATCAACACTCATACCGTAAACGTTCTTTACAAATCTCTGTTCCTGATAAATCAAAGTAGAGATATCCACAAGGGATCAAAACTATTAGCATCAAATTACTATATTGAAATACGTCTTACCGCAAATTTTCTGCAAATTTTCGGCAAAAAAGCAACCAGGCGTTCCAACGGGTCGTGAAAAGTCACCTGATGATGCCCTGCGGCCCACAAGTCACTTAATGTTTCACATCTCTGGAAACGTGGTTGGGTTCTTTCTATCCTGTTCTCAAAGTTTCTCAACAAGAATGGATCCAAATTTGCTATGTGAGTGCGCACAGTGCTTGTTAGAGACAGCGGACTTTATCCATGACACTAACCTGACTGCTGCTGTAACGTCCACAACGCAGACAACAACAACAACCTCGAGCTCGGCAACTGTGATGCAACAAGCTGAACAGACGATGCAACCTCGACCAAACAGCGCAACAAACTGTGACACTGTCAGGGAGCAAGCACAACCAACTGTTTGGCTACCGACCGCCAGCTCTGTCTCGAGCTCCTCAAAATTCTCGGGCAAACAGTAGGGGAACACACCACTCGCCCTACACCAACGCAGCCATAGGTCGTGCGAGCTCCACGTGTAGGAGATCATTCGTATGTATGGCGACAGCTGGACAGCAAACCCCACCGTCAACCTCAGAGAGGATTGACCTGTCACTGAACAGCCTGGGGGAGAAGAAATTATCGTTCCCCAAAGAAGGAAACGGGGCAGAGGTTCATGAAACCGTAGTGGCAGCCTTTCCGGCATTGGGGGAAGGGCGGTCCAAACAACTGCTTCTCATTCCGATGCCATGAATGGCTTCAGCGTGAGCTATCTGCAAAGAGTGCTTGGGCAAGCCAAGGCCTATTTCAGGCTGTTGCAAAGAGACATTGTGATGGAGACACGTCAAGGAGGTATTGCCAGCCCGGACAAGGTATGTCAATTGTCTTCCCCAACAGTAATAGGCCCAAGGCCCAGGGGGAACTCCCATATAAAAGTGATGGAGATGCTCGTCATCCTTACTTGGTGGAAATTTTTTTTATTTATTTTATTTTTTATTTTTATTATTATTATCACCTTACATGTTCCCTCCCCCACAAACACACTCACACCCACAAACACGGAATATGTTTACATAATAGAGAAAAATAAAACAAATAAAAAAAAGGAGGAGGTGCTCTTGTGTTGAGAGGAGCGACCAATTTATTATACTCTACAAGATCGGAATTACCTGTACAGGTGGAGAACAAGGTGCTGGATTCTGTATTTATTTATTTATTTTTAAAGCAATAGCGGTTCCCATTTCTTTCGCGTTGTTGTATCTTCCTTCTCTACCTTATGAATATATTGTAGATGCCGTAAGTATTCTTCGAAAATTGGCTTTTGTTCTCTAAATTTACACAGCCAGATGAAATGTTTGCTTGTCAAAAATTAATTTGCAAATTGTATTTAGAGGTATCTGGCCTCAGTCCCAAGCAAGTATCTACCTGAAAAGCATATTCTTTACTAACAATTTTACAGGCCTGCATTCATGAAAAAACATGATTTCAAAAATAACGGCTTTTGCTACATTCCCAAAATAAATGAAAGAGGCTTTCTTTACCATATTGACAGAAGGTGCATTTCTCATTATCTATACGTCCTATTTTCTTAAGAAAACTATTAGTTGAAAGTCGTTGATGTAGGAATTTAAAATTAAAAACTATGAGTTTTGAACTCTTGGTACATGTAAAGGCCAAGACATAGGCTGCTTTCCAGTTGACTTTGTGACCGGGTTCCAGATTAATTTCTTTGTGCCATTTTTCTTGCCTTAGAGTTGGTAGCTCACTTTTTATTGATACTAACTTCTTGTAAATAAATCTAGAGGGTTTTGAGTTTTTTAGAAATTTTGAAAGGAAGCTCTCATAACTAGCATTAGTCCTTTCACTTTGCCTACGGAGAGAATTAGTTGCCGAAATTATTCCGTAATAACTTAAGGGAGGAAGTTGAAGGTTATATTTGTCTTGAAAAGCAGTCAAAGATAAAAACTCAAAGGAATCATTTAGGATGTACTTAACTTCGGTTATACCTTTAAGGGACCAGTCTTTGAAAAAAACTGGTCTATTTCCAATTTTTATGTGTGAGTTATACCATAGAGGTGAAGATAAAAACTGTGCTTTGGATTTCAAGTTTTTGGTGAAGGAGGCTACACACCAAATTTCAAGAATTTCTTTGATGAAAGGGTCTGAGACCTCAATGAAACAGCATGCGTCCTTCCTAGTAAGGTTTCCTAAAAATATCGTCTTTCCTCCGTGTGACTGAAGTTCTAAATCGAAAAAAGACTTCCAGCTACTACTATTTTCAGGATCAAGATATTTTTTAATCCAAGATGATTTAAGAGATTTATTAAAAGACTCTATGTCAATCATTTTAAGTCCTCCTTCAGAAAAATCGTTTATCATAACATTTCTGTTTATTTTATCCCCTTTTCCGTGCCATAAAAATTTATAAAAGAGCACGTTTATCTCTTTAATTGCTTTATGGTCTGTTTGAAGTGGCGCAAGTAAATACACCAATTGTGATACCGCAAGACTTTTAATGACTGTAATTTTCCCAAGCAGACTAAGTCTACGAAATTTCCAACAACTTAACATTGCTTTCACTTTTTCCACTTTATTTATAGAATTATGAGAAACTGTTATATTTGAATCCGACGAAAAGTTAAAATCAAGAGCTTTAGGCCATTTAAAATTATTTTCAGGACAGAGTTTAAGATCACTGTTTACCTTCGCACCGATCCATAGAGCTTCTGTTTTACCACAGTTGAGTCGGAGACCAGATACCTCTCCAAAAAGATCTAATAGTCCTAAAGATTCTTCAAGGGATTCTATAGAACCGTCCAAGATTGGCGTGGTGTCATCTGCATATTCGCTCAACTGAATATTTTTTGCCTTCACAGTTATTCCTCTATTTTTTTCATTTTTTCGAAAGACTTCGACCATTACTTCTACCGATAAAACAAATAAGTATGGCGACAAAGGGCAGCCCTGCCTAACTCCTCTAGTCGGTTTAAAGAAATTGCTCGCCCAACCATTGTTCAAAATACAGCTTTCAGTGTTACAGTAAAAAATGCTGATCCATTTTAGAAGTTGTGGGCCATAGCCAAAATACTTTAAAGTCTTTTGAATAAAAGTTCACTCTAACGTATCAAATGCTTTCTCAAAATCAAGGAAAAGAAGAAGTCCGGGAATATTCCTCGCTGCCGTGTATCTAATAACACTATCAATTAAAAGGATATTTTCACCAATAAATCTATTCTTAATAAAACCTGTCTGATCTTCAGAGATAAGTTTCGGAAGAAAAATTTTTATTCTGTTTGCTATGGCTTTTGTTGCAATCTTATAGTCACAGTTAAGTAATGTCAAGGGTCGCCAATTTTTAATTAGACTGAGATCAGCGTCCTTTTTAGGAATAAGTTTAACAATTCCGCATCTTTGCGATACTGAAAGTGTTCCTGCTTCATACGAATAGTTAAAAGAACTTACCAAGATATCACTCACATCATTCCAAAAAGTCTTGTAAAACTCGCAAGGGAAGCCATCTGCTCCTGGCGTTTTGTCCGAATTCATACTGTTTAGCGCTTGCAGACATTCTTCCCTATTCAACAAGCCTTTGCAAACAAGTTGTTTTGCTTTGGTCAAATAATTTTGATTTTGCTGTGGTGGGAGAAAAACGTCACTAGATTTCTGCCCTTATCTACAGAATTATTGACCCCATAACCAAGAGGAATAACATGACAAGGCAAGATCTTGAGTTATTGGTTATGGGTCGGTAAACGACAACATACCGTGTTTATTTCTTACAAATAAATACTTTACACAATACTGAGAAAAAATGATAGAATTTCCATTATCGAGAAGAGCCAGGGAGGCCAGAAAAAACCTAACCGTAAAACCTCGTAGGGGAAATGTAGGAAATCTGGGTCAGGCCGAGACTACTCCTCGTCCCCTGACAGGACTTTTCATAATGCTTTTTATAAGTTCAACGACTTGGACACTTAAAATGTAGCGCCTTTTGTCAATCAGGTCAGAGTCTAATGAGTTTGATGCTGCACCAGATTTCAGGCTGTGCATGCTTAACTGTTGAATGTTAACGGCAAATGGCGATGCATGGGTCTTGAACTCTTCACGAATAGTAGTAGTAGTAGTAGAGATTCCTTTCGTGGGCGCCCTTTTCAACGCCTTTGAGGACTGAACTAGAACAACCATTTCAGGATCCTCCAATTCCCTGGCGTCGGACCAGATCCCTTTACTGAATGTATCTGTATAACACTGAAACAAGAACACACTTCATGTGAGTAAATGCATCCACACCGCCCTCAATTGCGCGGGCTATTACAAAGCACACACATAAAGAGGCCAAAGTTGGCTAAAATTATAGACACACGCGCATAATTTGCGAGAGAGCCGCGAAAGCAGGAACCAAGTTATTAGCATCGCCTTAATGGCTTACGTAGCCTAAATGGCTTACCCAGCCTAAATGGCTTTTGCATAAATAATTATTAACAAAAAAGCGCGCAAACATGCCATAGGAACTAATGGCAATAAAGATTCCTTCACTCCATAAAATGGGCCAATTAGCTTACTCTAAGTGAGTAAGGCCTTGATGCACAATGCAAGAAAATATGGAAAACAGAAATAATTCAGATAAACTTAAGCCGTAATGCTAAAATTCTAAACGCTGGGCAACCAACAAAAACAGACTGCCTCGTCTTTTACAGGATCGCCTTCCAACAAGAGATCTTTTATCCTTGGTAGCGGCACGACCTCTTTCATGAAGGGCTTGAATTTAACTTCTTATCTGGTATCGATTACAAGGCCGAGCCACTCTCCGACTTGCCTAGGCTCCCAATTAGATTTTTCTTCGTTAGTCACGAGGCCAGACAACCTGAGCTCCTTTCTTTGGATGGTACTTGCAGCCATGGCGGAGATGAAGTCCGGCTGACTAGTAAAACCGTCGTCTAAGTAAGCAAAGGACAGGTGGCCCATAGAGCGCCAGCGCTTAACTAAGGGTCTCATAAGCTTAGTAAAACAATGACAAGCCGAGCTTAGACCGAATGGTAGAACTGAAAAGCAGAAATATCTGGGTTTACCGTTAATTATCCTCGAAAATCCTAAATACTTTTGGTGATCTGCAAAGATGTCGACATGATGATAACCTGACTTAAGATCCCAGGTAAAAAACCAATGATTCTCTTCCAGAACTTGGGAAGGAGATCTAAGATCTTCGTACTTAAATTTACTTTAGAAACAAATGCGTTTACATGGCGTAGGTCGATAACGAGACGGAGCTTCTTGCCCTCCGCCACGGTTAGAGGATTGACACAATATGGAGGAAATTCGTGCTCAATAATACAATTATTGCAAAGAAGCTCTTCAATAGCTTTGACAACAAACTCGGGGTGCTTAAAAGCAGATCTATTATTCTTGAGAAAGCAAGGAGTTGGATACTCACTAAAAGGTAGCCTATAACCCTCCCTGATCATGCTGGTCGCAAATTGCGAGGCATCTAACACAGACTCCCAAAACTCGTAATGAGGACTTCAAACGACCTTTAACACTGCCACCGCTACCCTCACCCACTTTCCTTAAGCAGGCGATTGTGTACGTGTCCAAAAACTCTAAAGCATACTCAACTTTATGATCGCCGTCATCTAGTCATTTAGAGGAGGCCTGGGCGCTATCCCTAGACTTGCAGCCCACGCTGAGGTGGCCATATTCTCCACACTAAAAACAAAATCGATAAGAAGCCATCAAGATATTGCCACTATCCGTTGCAGCCATAGAGATCGTAAAATAAACCTTTCAGGCTATGACTAACTATACAAAGATTGAAAAGCTGACTTTTCGAGCGTTAGCCCTTCATCAGAGCGCTAATGTGAAAATTGAACGCTGGTGAAAATTGAACACTTTTAAACTATAAATGACAAGAAAGCAAATCAGCAGCAGAAAATAAAAGATGAACAAAGATAAAAAATTAAGTGAAGTTGTCGTTCCTAGCGTTCGACCCGAAGGAAGAACCACTACAATGCACACCCTATTTATATCAAATAGCTCGTATGCAAATACGAGTACTATCAATTCATCGGGGACATGAATTGTGCAGGAATGCACGAACAGATTCTTAACGAAATGTGCAGAAAACAAATATCTGCTAAACTGCGTACCGCAGATATTTTTATATTCTGCCCTTATCTACAGAATTATTGAACCCATAACCAAGAGGAATAACATGACAAGGCAAGATCTTGAGTTATTGGTTATGGGTCGGTAAACGACAACATACCGTGCGAAAGTCACAAAGAACGTCCTAGAAAAAGAGGAGGGTCCGAAAAAAGCACAAAATTAATGCCCTAACCAAATAACGGGTAAGGAAAAACAAATGTAATACTTATCTTGAAGCAAGGTCCCAAACGATTCTTTGCCACTGGGGTTTTCTCGCCTGTTTCACGCCCGACGAATTGTGGGGACGATGAGCCGCTGAATGCGAAAAGAAAAGCGGGACTTTGCTCTCTTATGGCGTTGTTTTTCCTTAACCTTTCTCTCGGCTCTCTTTTCAGGCTCGATACATCCTTTTCTCGTCGTCCGAGTCTGAGGCAAGCGCGTCGCTTAGATATTCGCTAACGGTAGCCCAGCCATAGTCGCTTTTGTCGGCCAATTTCATAGCTTTGATGCGCTTCTCGACGAGCTCCGCTCCCTCTTCCAGCGACCGCTTCAGCTTTTCTGTGGACCCTGCTCTAAAGTGATCCAGTGATCATCAAACTTCTCCAAACTTGTTGACAGTGATCGTACTGTTGTTGATTCCCTTTCTTCTTTGCAGGTAAATGTTTCTCGCTTCGCCTTCTTTACTGCCGTGTTCGATTGCGGATGTATTTAGCTCCGAAAACTGGCGACCAAAAGCCATTGAATTTGTCTTCCAGGACAGAAGACATCGCCTTCACGGCTTCGTTCACGATTTCTTGAGTGGTCATTCTGAGGGATTAAGTGAACTTGTCGTTCCTAGCGTTCGACCCGAAGGAAGAACCACTACAATGCACACCCTATTTATATCAAATAGCTCGTATGCAAATACAAGTACTATCAATTCATCGGGGACATGAATTGTGCAGGAATGCACGAACAGATTCTTAACGAAACGTGCAGAAAACAAATATCTGCTAAACTGCGTACCACAGATATTTTTATATTCTCGTTATTGTTTTGGAACTGTAAAGAGTTTGATAAAAGACTCAGACTCATTCAGAATTTCTTTGTCTGTATCGGCGAAAATCCTTTTCACTGATTTTAAGTTGAGTACTTGTTCCTTGCTTGCAATGTCTCTTTTCCAGATTAAGAAAATATTAGGTATTTTTTTCACCTTCATTATACCATCGTGATTTCGATCTGATAATTGCCCCTCCCTTTGTTTATAATTCGATTAATGATTCTAATTGTATTTCTTTGCTTCAAGCTCGGTCCATATTTGTTCATGTTGTCGAGAATCCATTAATGTGCATATCACTTAAATCTTGTTCCAAATTTTGCAACTGCATTGCTCAAGTTCTTCTAACTCGTTGTATTATTTTCTTTTTCTTCTGGAGGCTCCAAATTTTATCGATTCCTCTCTAACTTTCATTTTAATCATCTCCCAGAGAGGCAGCTTAGGGTTAATAAACTCATCTTCGTCCTGTATTCATCTTTGGTTTGTGGGATAATCCAAATTTGATTTGATTAATATATTCTGTTTCAATTAAAAAGGGAGGTGTTAAGTTTCCAGAATCACTCTACATCCCAGTATTAGAATGTTAGCGAAAATTTCTAAAACGATCATTGAACTGGTCCATTTTATATCCGGGAAGATGCATCTGCTTGATGATGTTTACAGAGTATTCCTTGACTTACCAGAAAAAAATCCAAGTCTCCAGTAAACTTCCGGTTTTTCTTTGTCGCAACGTAAATTTAAAAAGTTGCTCGGCGTTAAATACATCTCCAAACATAGACTAAATGTAAGCTTTCGCAATAGTTGTTGATATTTTCAAAATGACTTCTTATGAGTCCTAACTCATACCACCTTTTTTATCCATTTTCAACCACTAAGCACTAAAATTAAAGTCACCTCCTAGAATTATATCTTCGCACTGGGTATGCAAACAAAGTGGTCAAAGATCGAAGTGAAAAAAGAAGGATCATTTTCCTTTGGTGCATTATATATTTGCTAAGCGTCAGTTTTTTCCACAGGTAATGGATGTCAGTCACGTTTATTAAAGCGTCCCTCGGGATCAGTATACGCTTTGGAATATTTTGAAAATCGACAAGTTATTATTGAACAGAATAGCAACACCAGCACTTTTGCTTGAGCCGCAACCGGAAAAAAAGGCATGATAGCCCCATTCATGCTTATTGTCTTCGGTACAATGGGCTTCTTGAATAAAATATATTAACATTTTTATCATGCAGTACACCAGTGAAAAATCTCACGTTGCTTAACCTTGTGTCTCCTATTCCTCTAACATTCAAGGAGCCTATTTTTAAGGCACCGATTTTTTCTATGATTTTTTCTGAGTATCACATTGGACACCCCCCACCCAAGAACACCTCTGATAGTACCTATAGATGTAAACTATAAAGGTTCAAAGACACAATAGTAGAAAGAAAAAAAATTCAAAAATATACACAAAGGACAAATGCCCCAACCAAACAGTGATAAAAACAAGTGTAGGACATTAAGAGTTTAGGAGCTGGACAAACTGATCCGTTTTTGTTCTAATCCGTTCGTTCGGGCTGCTGCTCGCCTCCC
Organism: Montipora capricornis; assembly: GCF_036669925.1. Lineage (NCBI taxonomy): Eukaryota > Metazoa > Cnidaria > Anthozoa > Scleractinia > Acroporidae > Montipora > Montipora capricornis. The sequence goes on from NC_090896.1 coordinate 23,246,475, forward strand.
CCATAGATCATTTGAAAATTAAAGTGTGGCTTTTGGTTAAACCATATTCAAGACTCTCACCCCGGGGGGAGGGTACTTTAGGAATTTCTGGGTGGGGATGTTTAGCCTATACCAGAGCTAGTTCTGATGAAGTTTGCTACCCTATACTAGAGTTAAACTCCCGACCGATTTCCGTCTAAAAGTATCGATACTTGACAGGTAATAATCACAGAAGTGTTTCATGATAGCCAACAGTGAGGCTGAGTTGCGTAAAAAGCTTTGCCGACTCATTTTTTTTTTTTTGGAGCGGGAATGAATCTTCAAGCGACTGGTCAGTTTCTGAAAAATGATACCCTGACCCAAAACGCTTGATTTATATACCCTATGCCAAAACCCATGAACAGCGGCACATACCTATATAGCCCATATGGCAGTTCTCACCGCCCTGTTATAGCCAGTTCCCTACCAACAGGCCAAAATTCACCATTAATGTATAACTTATCTGGTTGCGCCAAACTGAAAGCTGCTTGCATTCATTTCTTCTGGCCTTTTTCAATGTTTCCACTTGTGTGTCAATGATCTCAGTTGGTAAATCTTTAAACATTTGAAAATTAGTGCCACGAAGCCGGCGGCTCGAAGCTAGGATGTCCTCACAGTCTTTGTACCGCAAAAAAGCGGCGAGTATAGGCCGTGGTCCTCCATTTTTCCCTTTGCCGCTCCGATGAACACGTTGAATTTCGACCCTCTCTGCATCTTCATAACCAAATTCTTATTCTAAGAAGCGACGGAGTGTTCCCTCTGTATCTTCCCTCTGATCCTCCCCTCTTCTTGTCTTTTGTATGTTCATAAACTTAATGTTCTCACGCCTTGAGTAGGCTTCTAAATATAGATTTTTATCGTGCAGACTCTTCGCTTGTTCTTCAAGTTCTTTTATCTTTTGACTCAAATTTGCCATGTTTGCCCCTTGCTTGTTTTCCATAGACTCCATTTTTTCTTTAAGCTTGATATTGACATTCTTTAATCCTTCCTTCAAATCATTTAATTCTTGTGTTTGGCTGTACTTTCAGATTCTTCAAGTCGCTGTGTCCTCGATTCTAAATTCTGTAACTTGCCTTCAATATTGTCCAAAGAACTTTCTATTTTATCAAGTTTCTGAAGCTTCTCTAGAATTTGATTTAAACATTTCGCTCACACTCTCCGACATGTTCAGTACTGCCAAGACTTCATCCACGCTAGCTTTCTTCTTCTTCATCGCTCGTGCCTTGATTTTTTGCCTTTTTCTTGTCCAGAGAGTCGTTCTCACCCTCTGTCGAGTTCGATGACCGGTTTCGGCGCTTCGTAAGATACTTTTCTATAACATTGGCCATTTGCCACTTCAAAGAAAATGTAAAAAGGCGGACAGCTAACACCAACCACTTACGCCGCCATACTCAAACCCTTGGTGGAAAATTGCAGATTTGGTTTGAAGCACATACCGGTAATTTCCGAGCTACATGAGAATCAAATAATCTGCTCTGCTAGAACATGAACTATCTCT
>NC_090896.1:23262990-23270490 GCF_036669925.1 Montipora capricornis
CCATGGCCACACATCAAACCAGCCAAGAACCCAACCTTTATCACACCACAAGGTATACGTTTTAAGTGTCAATTAAAACCACAGATTTACTTAAGAAAAAAATCACATGAGAAACTGTTCTCCATTTTCACCTTTTGTTTCTTGTTTTGCAGAGAAAACTTTCCGATCAACAGACCAAAAGTTGTAAAGACGCTAGTATCCCACACAACATAGACGACACGAGTGATGAAGAGGATGAAGAGGAAACCGAAAGACCAAAGGCAAAAAAGGCTAGGGGTAAGTCGACATAAAAGTAGAGTTCTTTAGAATTCGGTGGAACAGTCAAGAGACTCGGCATATTAGGTACCACCCGCCCTCGCGGGTGGTCTAAAATTGTAAGGATTCAAGGATCTGAAATGTTGCATGATGCGTTACGTTGCAGGCCATTTGCAACAAAAGAAAATTTGAATTTCAAGACCCCCTACACACTGCTTTGTTCGTAATTATCGGTGAAATTAAGCGAAAAATAATACCCCTTAATGGATGATTTAGCATATAATACACTATATATTTTGAGAGTCTGGGAGGGTGTAGTAATAAGTAGTGAGGCGGGAGTACACCTGAAGCTCGTTTTCCACTGATTAACTTGGATTTTAAATGCGAATATCTCGTTTACGTTTCAGGCAATCCAAAACTCTATACTCACAACACAAATCTATGTTTAGAGGTGTTTTGTAAATTTTTTGGTGATTTTGGGGGATGTTTTGAAAAAGATAGTAGTTCTCAAAGGATTAGTAAAATTCGGAGATTTAATGTCATTTAATCAAAATTAGAATTTGAAGTTAACGCTTTAACTGACTTAGGCGCACTCATGACACGATTTTTACTTGTCCCTATTAACGCTTTAACTGCCGTAGGCGCACTCACTCATGACAGTTATAGTTTTTACTCGTCCATGGGGAACCCTTTAGCAGTGAAAGGGTTAAAAATTGGTAGGTGGACACCAAGACAGTTCCCTGACAACCTGAGTTGCTCTTGCGTGGGAGTCAACTGTCTTTTGATGTTTCAAAAACCAATTTTCTTTCTTCTAGGCCTCCTCAAAAATCTCTTAAAATTACAGGTCTCCCCCTCCTAAGGGATTTGTTACTCAATGCTTAGTTTGGGTCGTTAACTGCTTCAATTTTGTTGCACCGCTTTCCTGTCGTATTTTTTACCCTGTACTATAGTGTAATATAGTGGTATATTTTGCCAGTTTAAAACAGCGCAATAGTAGAATAATAAAGTGGCATATTTTGTGCGTTCCAATGTCCTAATATGGTAAGGGGGGATAACTTAGCTCTTATTAATCCTAGCTAAGTCGGTCTGTCTGGGAGAATATTGCCCGAGATTGTACGTACAGACCAAACACAGGGATTCCCCCATACAGACCGACTTAGCTCGGTTAACAAAATGTTTATTATATGGCAAAAGCAAGAAGAATTTAATGGGTTTGTACTAACGTTTTCACTGCAAACGGCGATGACCCGAATTTAATTCTTCCACAATTTGCTCATGTTCTATACCTTTTTTCTCACTTCCAGAAATAGATATTGTTATACTAAAATAGTCAATGATTTTGCGTTTTAGTTTGCAACATTTTGACTGCAAAACATTACACAATCTAGATGACGGTCTAGAAGGGAAAATCTAGACCGCAGTCAATATCGATTTCAGCCAATAATTTCGTGAATTTTGTAGTTCCCAGTCCTTGTGAGACAGGGCCATATAATAATTGGAATAATAATGTTATTTTCTCCATCAGGAATAATTACGGGACAAATCTGGAGGGAATTCATGACAGATATGAAGGGGTTGTCGAAATTTTTAAGAAGGAGAACTGCTCTCTTGCACAAGCCATGAGAGACTTTGCTGTCCCCAGAAATAGGGTCCGTGATTATATCGGTATGTACGAATTAAAAATAATCGACATTGAAAAGTACCACTCGGTGGTACAGCAGGAAAGAGGAAGAAAAGGAAAGGTACCAATAAAAAAAATAGAATTATGTTGCCGGGAAGCCTTAAGTGGGTACAGGGCCCAGGCCCCAGGCAAACAAACTGAAAGAAGAAGGGAAACTGCTTCCCTTCTATCCAAATGAAAATTTCTATGCTGGAAAGTAACTTCTTATCTAGTTTTTACGTACTTTACTTACTTTGCATTTTTTACGTTGTCATAAGACGTTATGTTATGTTGTTATAATTTTATTACTCTTTTCAAGATGAAAACAAGTAAAATAAAAATAATATGTCTTCTTTTCTGTACACCATTAGCTAAAATTCATGATTTAAATTAAATACATTTACATTTGTAATGTTATAGTATTGACATTTAGAGGGAAGTGCTATGTACAAAAGTTGAAATTGTGAAATGTAACAGTTATTATAATAAAATGTTAAATATTAAACGTACTAAGTGAAATTTACCTCAAATTTTATACCTTTTTGCATGCTTACCGCACACACCACTCATGTCGCCACGTCATATACATCAAGCGCACGCGCTTAGCCAGAGGAATATTAGGGAGTATACGTAAGGCTTGCTACCGCTTGTGTTAACATCACGTGCAGTTTACTCGCTTAAAGAAGCATTGTCACAAGTTATAGGTCATTTTTTTTCAATGTGCAGAATCACCTTTAAATTGCTAAGTTAGAAAAACGGTACGAGGATGATTAAGGATGGCGAAGATCAACATGATTACAAATGACTAAATTGAAAAATTTAGGCTTTTTTTGTCAAGAAGCACAGCCTGTGACGTACCTCCTTTAAATTGTTGTTAACCCCTCTTTCCCTTCATGGATCATTTAAATTTCCTATCCTGATGTTCTCCATGCCAGAAAAAAAAAAGAACCACTCTGTTCGTGAGAACGTACAAATATTTTCCCCTTTTCTACTCTCCTGCGACCGAAGTTTTCCTCGATTGTGAAAGGGCAAGACTAGTATGTATTATTTTTCAAGGCGTTTTTTACCGCAAGGAACAACATCAGCTGCAAAAGTTTACGTTTGCGCTGAGAGTATACTATGGGTCATAACCACAGCAAAATGCCCAATGAAATCAGCATATTCTTATCGTATTAAACACTATCGACCGATATATTGGTGAAGCATCGGTGAAGTATCGGTGAAGCATCAGTGAAGTATCCGTGAAGTATCGGTGAACGCCAACTATATCGACCGATAGGAGTGTCGGTCGATATATCAGGCGACACCCAACTGATATATCGACCGATACTATACCGACACTCGACCGTGTGTCGGTCGAGATGTCGACCGATATAGTGATCGATACATCTGTCAAGTTCATTGAACTTGGCTGTACATTTGCAGCCATTTTGCCTTGAGGAGTGTACATTGTATGTTTTGCGAAAAGAAATAAAAAGTAGTTGAAATTTATAATCCAATATGACTGACAGTTTGACACCTAGCCTTCTTCGCGGCAGTGTTTAGGCTCGGTTCGTCCCTCCCCACAAACCGAACTGAGCCTAAACACTGCTGCGAAGGAGCCTGTTTGACACCCAACTACAATGCATAACAAAAACGTTTTTCTCCTGCCCCTAATACAAAATTTGATTTAGACATACGTAATTACTAACTAAATAACAATTCAGGTGACAAAAGTTGTTAATTATCAGTTGATAAGTTTGTAATCGTACAAATATAAATTCAAATTTTGTATTAGCCATCAATTCTGAGGACCTATTAAGAAGCATACGAAGCGTCAAGCAAAAAAATACCTTGCTTGTCACCGCTGTTTGTGTATTGTTCCTGATAATCGATTCACTTTCTTTCTTTCTTTTTATCTAACCGAAATGCTTAATCCAAAAGTGTCCAACCAGCCGTTTTATTTCCCCTGAAACATGTTTAAGAATTAAGAAAACTCCACTCCCTCACCCTCTTGTATGGGAGGTGTAAACCCTTAAGGTTTCTCTGTCAGGAAAGCCGCTTATTCAATTATGCGGCAATTAACTAGGATTTTTGTTCCCTCCGAAAATGCTGATGGTAGTATAAAGCAATGGCCTTTCTGCTCCTTTAACTTGATGTGACCCCAGCTGATGTACACTCTCTTGGCATCGTTTCTTTTCTTTCGGATGAAAAACCTGGAAGGAATAGATAATGTGTGGAGAAGGCTATTTAACTCCCACTTTACTTACAAAGTTAAGCTGGTAACAATACTTTCAGGTGGGCATTTTTTTGGATCGTCTAATTTAGAAACAACGCTTTAAAAAAATGCTTAGAACTGCGCGGTCATTGTGAGATTGACAACTAGGATCATGTTAATAAAAATGATAAATAAGTTCTGTAATAAATTTTAATTAGTTAAGTCCGGCGTAACAGAAGAATTATTGAAACCTTTTGAGAAAATTTCACTGGCAACTCCATGTGTTTATAGATATACGTTACAAAATGTAAAGTAAGCCTCAAATACCTAACAAACAGCATGATTAAGGTACAAGTCTATCATGTAAGACTGAATGAAAATATGATGTAACCTTTCAACTATCAGACTTTTTTCATTTTCCAATTTATTATCAGTTTTGTTGGCAATTGATTACTTTTAACTGAGATCGAGGTCAACATTGATAGAACATCCTTCAGCGGGGCACAAGATAAAAGTACCGCAAAGATTTGCCATATTTTATAACCTATGATAGATCACCCCTTGGTATATTACTTAATGGCATTGCATTATACATACGCTATAGCAACTCGTATAATTTCAGCTCCCCTAAAATACTGCAGCCACAATCTTCGTCTCGTCAGAACAATTCTCCACTGCCCATTAAATGCTTGAATTGGAGGTGAAGCTACGAGCCATTTCCAGTCAACGGGGACCACCCAAGTCAAAAAGACATCACTTCTGCGTACTATTTCCGTGCAAGCTATGGCCTAATAGAAAATAAAAAAAAAACAGTGGAAATAATTGAGCCCATGCATAAAGAAAGAAATTCTGATAAGTTAAATCGCTTTGAGATGTGCTTCCGTTGGAACACTGAATTTCATTGTTCCTTACGTTCATTGCAACTTCCTCCTACAGATAGAGTTATGAGTTGTGACTATGAACTTTTTAAACTTTCTAGTTCACAGAAGTGGTTACTGACAAATCGCAAATCGCTTTCCATTTTTCCTTTAAAACTCTCATGAGCTACACAATAAACTGTCAAGATACCTCCTTTATTTGCTCTTCACACTAGTAAATTAATTCATGATCATCAGAAATCCATTTTATTCTTACTTCCTTCAAAGACCAAGCTTTCCTCTGCTCTTCCATGGCATATAATTCCAAATGTTTGGCCACATTTTCTCGCTTATGTGGCACCATTTCCGAATGTCGGGTCTCTTCATTGCAGCCAGGCACAAAAATTTGCACTTCAACACACGCATTGGGCAATTTATCATGTGGAATGGAATATATTTTCTGTTAAAAAACAATGGAGACGTTCTTTTTCAGACTGACATATGAAAACATCGAAATAAATTAAAGAGCTTCAAAGTAAGAAGTAAGTGCAGACTCGGGGATTAAAAAATCTAAGAAATGCAACTGTGCACTACTAGCCATTCACAATTGATTTACAATGTTAGAACCCAACCAAAATTAATAGCGGACGGCTCTCCACAAATGTTGATTTTAAAACTTTAAAGTAAACTTAACAGGGCTGTACAACAAGAACAACAAACAGAATATAAAATGTTACCTTGCAAGATCCAATCCACACGCTAAAGGACAAGGAGCTGGAAGACAAAGATAGTGCTGTTCTTTGTGACGCTCCATTTCCTTTCTCCTCACACTGGCTCCACAGGAGCAATTTACTATTTCATTGGGACAAACATGGTCTTTCATGTGTTTCCTTGCAATCTTTTCAGTACAAGTACTGCATTGCAGAGGAATCTCACCACATTCCTGTTCGTGAATTGCAATATCCTCAGCTGCGAGTTCTCGTTTGCAAAGTTGAGCTCTTGCTGCATTTCTGAGAGCTATGTTTGGAATGTAAGAAAGGAAGGTTGTGTTGCACACAGGACACCTTGTAGCGTACTGGTCTGCCTCTCTACTCTGGCACGTGCCACAAATTGAATGCCCGCAATTTGACACCTGGTAGCAAGTCAGCATCAGGTCATAACTGCAAACAATTTTAAAAATAACGTCTCTTATTCTAAGCACTGACAGCATATGTAGCAGTGATTTTCAACATAATACGTCACACTACTTCACACAGTCCAATTTTCACTCCATTCATAGCCTTTTTTTTACATTGGATGCTCGTGGCAGACCACCGCCACATGCTTGTGATAATTAGCCCTTTTAGCTGGGGTCGCTCTACTGCGTGATCGCAAAGAATTCCAATCCCTGTTAACTTGTGCATACTGCTCTATGAAAACTGTGCCGTTAGGTTATCGGCTACAATTTATTACTCCAGAACATAACCAATTTCCTGTGAATTCGAAATGCCTATAAAGCCGACTTAAGAAGAACGTGTTTTTAAAAGTTTATATTATTGCCTGGAAAGCTCTTTTTCAAACCTTTAAACATGCGCTTTTGGTTTTTGCCGTCTTTGTATTTGACAGGAGGAGGACGCTTTCGAAAATTGTCAACACCTAATTTGCATCTGTTATGTTGCGTTCTGATGCTAAAGGGGGAATTTCAAAGCCATTTCTGAAATTTTTTTGGGCAAAGCAATTATTCCAAAATCAAGCCTTGTAAACATAAGGTTCCAATAAAATATTTCAGAAATTGATCGATCAAGGGGAAAAAATCAAGAAAAAGAAATGAATTATACGAATACAAGGCACCTATGTTTACTTTACCATCAACTGTGAGAAATTAAAGCACAGAAAACTTTCCCTGCTATAAAGCACACTTTAGAAAAACAAAAATTTGAAGGCCTCAATCCTGGTTAAGCATAGCAACTCCCAAAAAAGAAAGTACATATTTCAACTGACTTGATTTTCAAAGCGTTTTGGGTTTTTGACAGCAAGAGAACGCATTGGAAATATTGGCCAGGGTAATTGCAGATAGTAGTCCTTAATCTTGTATCGGCATCGTTTGATAAAACGAGTCCGAAATATACATATTAGTGGCCGGGTATTCTGCAATTTAGCTCATGACTTATTAACGGTTATCAACAGATCGAAAGTACATGTATCATGAAACAGAATTTATCGTCACGAGTCAATTCACCTTAATAAGCGCCAACTTTAGACTACTTCAATCGTGACATAAGGTAAAATCAAATTTTCCTGTGCTAAAATGGTTGTTGTGCGTTATTTAATACTGGGCATTGCAATTGATCGGGAACGGGGTTGTTGTAATTCACAATGCTTTCCATCACAGTTGTTGCTTACTCAAATCCTCCGATTTTTTTTGGAACCTCTACTCGATAGTCGCCAGAGATGTTTGCAGTTGTGAGAAGTAAATATCAGGGTTAGTTAAGGGCTTAAGTTGATGAGTCAATCGCTGAGGGACAAATAAACCAGGTGTCAAATGTCATACT
>NC_090896.1:23292990-23297990 GCF_036669925.1 Montipora capricornis
TTCATATCTCTGGTTCTTTAAGGCGTAGGAAAGCGCTTGAAACGGCAAAATGTTCCCTTGGAATTTGAATTCATTTTGACACGCCAGACTATGAGTTTTTGCGAGCAAATTGTATGTACGTTATGTCAATAAAGACAAGCGATGCGCCATGTGAGATAACCGATTCTTTTGACGATTTCGCGACAAGAAGTTTTGAATTTTCATATCACTGGTTCCACAAGGCTTAAGAAAGTGCTGAAAACGGGAAAGTGTTAACATTTTCAGGCGCCCGACATAAATATTGCACGAGCGAATTGTTGGGGTTTTTTTTTTAATCAAGAATACCCCGCTACTTATTTCCACATGTTCACCTGTGAACTGAAACAAACACGGTGCTGGGTTTGCCAAACGATGTTCAGCTGAATAGCCATCGCCATATACATTTATACAATAAAAAGCTATTAAAACTAACAATGATATAACCACAATGGGCTAACTCATACATACTGATGCCCTTTGCTTTATGCGCGTATTTCATGCGTGTGTCAAACACGCAGACGCATGCGTGTTTTACACGCGCATTTTGGGCTGCATATCTTTGACCTGTACTGTATTTGATCACTGCTGATGTGTCGAAAGCAATCAGCTATGGCAACACAGAAGATGTACGAGACATTGAATATGCAGATCTGATCCACAAGGTAACTAAATGAGCTGCTGAGATTCTCTGTCACATATTCATAATTGCAACGGGAATATTCTCTTGACTTTTTTTTTCAATTTGAGCTGAGTGCTCTAAAGTTGGTCTTGTTTTGGCTTGGCATTTTTACTTCAATCTATAGTACACAAACATGGCTCTAAACAATTTTTCGCTCTTTTTGTGCTTAAGTTTTAAAAATTACCAGTCTTGTATCTCCATTAGATTGTCATAAAAGCCCTTTTATTTATTACTGCGTTTCAATTAAGGATCTGTTAAAGAAGCAAGAATTTAAAATTTCTAAGAAAGTACCTTCTATAGACAATCACCCGCTAGCTCCATATATTCCTTCAAGGAAGGTCTGTTCTTATAATCTCCATAGAAAACAATGTGCCTTCCCCAAAATTAATACTAAGCGTTTCATGGTCGCCTTTGTAAATAGATTTATATTTAAACACAACCTTAGTACAGGATAGTTAGGATTCTGTGATTAGCTTATTGTGTTTTACAGCATTCATATCAATTGTAACATAGGAAACGTATCTTTATCCTGTGTTAAATAAAGACCCATTGCCATCATTATTAACGGAGATAGCTGTTAGGTGTAAAGCATACTCATTTACTGTTTTTGATGAAACATCGATTTGCAATGTACCACGACACTCATTATTGTCCTGAAATAAGGGTTTTGCTATTGTTGTTAACCAGTCCCTACTACTCGAATTGCATTTACAGTGGCTCATTTGTGGCAGCATTAAGTTAAGATAACCTTATTTTATTTTCATGACCTAGTTGTTAGATGCAAAGACCGATGAGGACATGACCCTACCGGCAATTGATGAATCAGTTGTTCGGTTATTGGGAGATTCAGGATGTAGCTTCCTTCCTTCGGTATGTATTGTCAAAGATTGTATTTCTATTTTAAATCCACCTAAAACTGATTACTGTTACCTCTTGTGTTTATACTCAACCCTAACCCTATAGTTTCCATACAACACAATACAATACAAATTTTATTGTCAATTTTTTTTTAGCGTATAAAACTTACATTTTGGTTATATCATTTGCTTTGCAGGTATCAAACCGTCAACTACTGGTGGAAAGCCTGATGCTGCACACAATTCTAAGTAAACGAAAGGTGCTCCTTGACCAGCTGAGAAAGGGTCTTGAAACACTAGGCGTGTTGGAAGAAGCTGCAAAGAGGCCATTAATGTTTGAAAGTTTTTTTGTGTCCTCTGATGAGAATTTAACCTCAGATAAAGTCAAAGGATCATTGACATTTACTGGGGACATGGATGATGACCAAGTCCAGACCATGGCTTATTTCCTGCAGTTTGTGGATGAATGCACCAAGGAAGGTACATGAAAATTAATCTATTGTCAAAATAAAATAAATAAATAAAAATTTGACAGTACTTTTTTTTCAGTGGAGAAAAAAGCATACCATTCAAGACTTCTCTATTATCACATCATCCATTTGTTACTTTATGTATTTACTAAAAAGACGATGTGAGATGCTATGGGGCGTTACAGATACATTGCTATTCTTATTGATATACCCTTGCTTATGCACACCCAGGGCTCATGCATTTTCTCTTTTATTTCAACAGACCTCAAGGATCACATCCGCTTTACTACAGGTTCAACAGCCTTGCCCAGTAGTCGAAAAATTGAAGTTCAATTTGATGTGACTGATGGCTGTATATTTGCCTCAACCTGTTTAATGGAAATACACCTGCCAGCTAAATTTGACACATATGGCAGTTTAAAGATGGCATTAAATACAGTGGTTTCAAGAGATGAGCAATCATTTCATGCTATGTAGATAACTGTGCCTGGTGTTTTTGAGCCAACATAAATGCTCTTTATTTCCCATAATTAGATGTCTTTGCCAACAAACACAGCCAATAGATCTGACTGTCTGAATTCTTTTTTTTTTTTTTTCATGTGTATACATTGCAAAAATCAGTGTAGCCAAAATGTCGCGTATTTGTGACTCATTTCTTATGTAACCTCTCTAGATGATAAAATCATGTCTCCTACTATCACCTTTCTTTAAAAATTTAATAGAACGTCGTAAATTTTGCATGACATTAGATGGAAGAGCCTCACCTTATTGAATATAAAAAGGCTCATGCATTGATGCTTTTTTTATATTTCAGGCGCTATTCAGACTATGCCCCTGCAATTAATTTGAAAACGCAATTATCACATTAAAACGGGACAAAAGGTTTCTGTGCACGCCTAGTGAGAAAGGCAAAAAAGGTGGCAAAAACACTTCACATACACATACCATGTATCTAGAAACTGAGCCCACAATGACTTCCTTCTCGTCATATTTAAGGCCTGTTTACACAAAGGAATTTTGAAGCAAGGAATATTCTTTAAATCGATCTACAGTAACATGTCACAAATCAGCCAAAAAGCAAAAAACTGTGGTAGCAAAAAAACGCAAAAGAAACTCAAACCAAAACGGATAGTTTCTAGGGATGATGAGATGAAATTGTTTAAGGTCACGTACTTCAAATAACAGTGTTATTATCACCTCAAGCTTTATGAAAAGTTCAGCTTTCAAAATTTTCTATGTCAACACTAACAGGGCAAGCCAGCATCCTTAAATTGTTCCACTCTGGATACCGTTTTCTAAAAGTGGAGACACGGATTCGTGCAGATTAGCTTGGACAGAAGGCCCAACCGGAATTTAAAATATATAACATTAAGGCATTGTGTGGACAGGGCCAACTGCTTGTCAACTTTGTTTCTTTACCAATCACAGTATTGACATTATATGATTGTTATTGTTTATGTTACTGTGGTATCTAAGATGGGACCATTCATTCTTTGAAGTTGAGATGCTTACGTAAATTGAGTACATGGTTGATATACAGAAAAGATATTTTTAACTAAAGAAATAGCAGTTCTAATACAAGAAGTTAATAAAACCGTTACCTTTTACTGCAAACGGCCTACTTTTTTTTCGGGAGGAGGAGTGTGGGGGGAGGGGCCTGGTATGATGTTGGTGAGGCATAGATAGAAGGAAAATGTGTGTTATCATAAGGCCACATGTGCCATGATGAAGGATAAAACCTCCATGTAGATGTCAATGCCATGACAGTCACTTGGCCTTAATGGATCTATTGCAGTACACATCCTTCGGTAATGAATTTGCTCCAATGGGTTTAACGTACTTGGAACTTCAACAACACTTGTGTCATCGCCATGGTCATCTGGAAATGGACCATCTATGTGGATTCGATACTCTTGAATTTCATCCTTAAAGCAGTACAAAACAACAAATATTGAGTTGTGCTGACACCTAGGTTGGGGTTGGGGTTAGGGCAACTTACATCAATAGAAATTTCTCACACGGGACAGCTCTACTAAAAACCTATAATAGTACTTATTGTATGAATGTGAGCCTGAATGTACCTCTGTTCTTGGCTCGTACATCTCTCTAGGTGCAGTTGACTCTGTCCCCTTCAGTCTCAACAGGCCAAGAATGTACAACTGCATAGGCGATCTGTTTCCAACAGTGCGGATTCTATGCCTCACACAGCCCCCTTTCCAGATATTCAAATGGCGGTTTATTCTTGGTAAATATACAAAGTGAAAAGCAAATAAATTGAACTGGTTTGTCGGGTCAAGGAAGCCACTGTCTTCTAGGTGATAGAAAAGGTGGTAATGTATATACAGAACTCCTTCAAAGACATCTCTCCAAAGCCTTTCAATCCGTTGGTTCTGTACACTGCGTCCAACTTCCTCTACCCGGACCTCTATCTGGATGTTGAAGCATAAACATGGAAACTCCAACGTTTTCACCTCCTTTGTCCAATCTAACCCTGGATAGAAGTCCATACTCGTGAACGGCTTGTCGAAATAAATTTAGGACTGTATCAGAGGAATTGTTTGTGTTAGCCTTGAGATATAGAGGGATTCTGGTGTAACCATCCACTCCTCCATGAATGACAATTCTCCATCTGAAAAATTAAAATTACCACATTCTTAATTTGCTAACACTTCCAGAGTTTCATCCTTTTAAGTCATTGTATGGTTCGGGGAAAAATGTCCTGATGTTGGGGTTAATATTTGTCTAATGACTGGGGACAAGTTATCCAGGCCTACTCTCACAAGCTCCTCTTCAGAAGTTTAATTTAGTTTATTTGTGAAATTTTGAATGCGATGGTTTGTGTAAAGGTAAGCACCCAAGGGTTCACATGTGTGACTTGAGCTCATTTCAAACTTTGTGATACTACCATGCTTAGCTACAGGTGTAGCTCATCTGCTGTAGCCCGACTTAGATTGAGACGGGAAATTTAATTCTCTC
>NC_090896.1:23322990-23325490 GCF_036669925.1 Montipora capricornis
ACTACATTTCTTGCTGCAAGTGATCTCCTTGAGAAGTCGACTTCAGCAAACGCTGCAACAATAACAAATGCTATCCTAAAGCAGTTGGAAGAGTCTGAGATTGACAAGCATAAGCTCGCAAGTTTTTCTAGTGATGGCGCATCTGTGATGACAGGAAAGACAAATGGCGTGGCTGCAAAACTACAATCTGAAATAAAGTCATTGATTAACGTTCGTTGCATCTGTCATAGACTGGCCCTGGCATGTGCCGACGCCTGTGATAGCGTGACCTATTTACACCTTGTGGAAAAGATTCTTTCTCAACTCTGGTCGTTTTTTGACAATTCAGCGAAGAAGTCAGCTGCTTATGCCAAAGCTGTGCTAAAAGTGAAGTTGTTGAACCTTTTTTTTTTATTTTTTTTGTTATTTTATTTTGTTTTATTTTTCACTTCTCCACCTTTATTTCAGACTTCCTTTTTTTAGTTCAAACACAATTATATCAGATTAATAATAACACCTACCATTACTGATATTTATAATTTTACATGTCCCATTAATAAAAGTAATTAAATGTTTTAATTAAGTATCTAATAAACTATTTATGTAAAGTTGCTATCTAGCCTGAAAATTACGTTCTGTATTATTTTGCGTAGCTATATATTTCTCTGTTCTAAATTTAGCCTTAACTTTATTCTTAAAAGCACTTAGATTAGGAGTTACACCATGATTCCTGCTTATCCAAATATGTAGTTTAGCAAGTGTAATGAAGAAATTCAGCAAATTTACTTGAGTGAGGTCCACTCGTTTGCCAGAAACCAGAAACCAAAAGGATGTGAAAGAACACTCATAAAATAAGTGATACAAAGTTTCTGATTCAACTCCGCAAAAAGTACAAAGGTCGTTTTGGGCATAACCTATCTTAGCTAGGCGATGGTTAGTAAAAGTGATATCATTCAAAATCTTAAACTGGAAGCTCCGTATGCACGTCTCAGATGAAATGGATCTCACCATAAGAAAGGCTTTGCAAACAGCTGTGTCGTCCAGACAAAAATTTTCTTTCCACTTAGTAAAAGCTCTTGAAACTTTAACTTTTTTTGAAATAAGCAATTCATAAAAATGTTTGCTCTTACTTGTTAAAGGATTAAATACTTTTTCTTCACACTGAAATTCTAATGACCACAGTTCGTTCTCATTTACCTCTAAGCGTTTTAGTTCTGGTGGAATAGCCTGGCGAATTCCAGTCCAAACTAAAAAGTTTGAGTGTTTCAAGCCTTTTCTTTTAGCACAATTGTAAGATTCTAAGTTAGTCATATTTAATAGCATATGCTTGCATATTAAAAACCCAGCTTCTACATAAAGTGGATAGTAGATGGTTTTGCAATCTACCTTAATGTTCTTATTATTCCATATAATACATTCAGAGATTGAAGGCTTTGTGGAAAATTCTGCTCTAAAATCAGCCCACCACTGAAGGAGTTCTTTGTAAAATATTGAATTAATATTAAATTCATTAAGGTCATAATTGCACCTAAATAAGAAAATTCCACCACGGTCTTTGAGAAGGTGATTAACAAAAGCCTGCCGAGCCAAGCTAATCTCAATGATTTAATTGAGGTTTCCAAGTCCATTAAGTTCAGACCTCCGTACTTTAAGTCATTAATTACTGCTGGTCATGCAACCCTTTTGTGGGTCCCTTCCACAAAAAGTTAAAAATGATAGTGTTAAGTTGTTTAATAAACGCCTCTGGAGTAGGCAGAACTGAAAAAATATACAACATTTTTGAAAGTAAAAAAGATTTAATAATAGTAATTTTACCAAAAAGTGACAGGCCCCGGCAACTCCATAATCGCGTCTGCGTTTGGATATCTTTTAATTTGTCATTGAACAGTTGTAGTATAAGTGAAAACAATCCCAAGGGCTTTAACACTCCCACGCCATACCAACCCCAAGGGCGTCACTGTGCTATCTCTCGGGACATTTTCTTTGAAAAAGCGATTGAAGTCATCTTAATTTTAAATTGTAACCAGTCCCATTTTATTCTATCATTTGACAAATCATTTGCTTCTTCTACCCAAGTAGGCAACTCACTAGTGATCGTCTTCACATATTCTGGATTGGCTAGTAAAGAAGTACTTAACTTCCAAAAACCTTGTCCTTTACAATTCTCTTCAATTTCCTTTAATTCTAATACTATAGCAGAGTGATCAGTTTTTATTGAAGCTAGAATGTCAACTCGAGTAACCAAATCATGTAAACTATCTGAAATCAGCCAATAATCAAGCCTACAAAATATAAAAGGAGAGGTTTTACTTCGTGTAAAATTAAGGGTAGTAGGGTTCTTAACACGCCAAATATCATGGAGATTGAATTCACTTTGGATATTTGCAATCGAATTGATTAGATGTTGATGTGGAATTAAAATCCCTCCCTTTCTATCCTTTGCTGGATCTAGCGGACAATTAAAATCTCCTCCTATGATCACGTTGTCGTCACTTTCAAAATCTATCGCACGTAAAGTTGT
>NC_090896.1:23345490-23350490 GCF_036669925.1 Montipora capricornis
ACTCGTTTTCTTAATTATCGGTTTCCTCCTCTTAGCACTTATCAAGTCGCTGCTTCCGTTTACTTCTTCTTGCTCTTCGAGCCGTGACAACTCTTCTTGGAAACTTTGTCGTTGGACGAATTTGAGAATTTCCTTTACAGCTCTGTCGATCTCGTCTACACTAAAAGGGTCGTACGTCCTGTCTTCAGGGGAGTCTTGTACTAGTGCCAGTCCTTCTCTACGTCTTTTGGATGACTGCTTCAGCTTCTCCCGATAGCGCAAAACCCAAGCAACGAATTTCTTAAGACGATACCATGATGAAAAGTACTCAAGGAGTTGGTTGACACAATTAGTACCAGCGTCGGTAAGAGAGAAAAAGGCTTGACTCTCCCTCTTGATTTCAGGGTCGTTGTCCTGCATTTGGGCGGTGGGCTGAACGGGCCATCTTGATTGTGGCCTCCACAGAAAATCTGGACCATTTATCCAACGGTTCTTGGAGATGAAGGAATCCACCGTAAGACCTCTCGAAGCGTCGTCTGCAGGATTCCCTTCTGAATTCACATACCTCCACTGAGATGGCGAAGATGCATCATGTATGATGGCTATCCTATTAGCAACAAAAGTGTGAAACCTCTTGTCGTTATTTTGTATGTAGCTGATTACACAAGTACTGTCTGTCCAAAATACAGATTCATCTACGGGGAGATCGATTTCTTTTCGAAGTATCTTGTCCAGCCTCGATGCCACGACGGCTGCCGACAACTCTAACCTTGGTATTGTCACGGTCTTAAGGGGTGCAGTCCTTGCCTTTCCCATCATGAACGAACAGTGTATCGCGTCCTTATCATTCAGAAATCTGAGGTAGGAGACCGCACCATAACCTTGTTGAGAAGCGTCTGAGAAATGATGTAGTTGCACAGAAACAACTTTACCAAAGCCCGGTGGCTTCAAACAGCGATCAACTGAGAGCTGTTCAAGCTTTGGAAGATCTTCCAACCAACTTAGCCAACGATTCCTTTCGTCGTCAGGAATAGGGTCATCCCATTCCAATCTTCTACGGCACAAATCTTGTAGAATAACTTTGGCTGAGAGGACAACTGGGGCTACGAAACCGAGGGGATCGTACAACGAAGAAACAACTGAAAGTAATCCTCTTCTCGTGAGGGGTTTGCTTCTAACTTCAATCTTGAAACAGAACTTGTCACGTTCCACATCCCAACGTACCCCAAGAGCACGCTCGACGGGTAGCTGACCATCGTGGAGATCCTTGAATGTACCCGCTCTTTCAGACACAGGAAGGGATTCAATGACCCTGCGAGAGTTTGAAACCCATTTGGTTAAATTGAAACCTCCCTTTCCTAGAAGCCTTCTAAGTTCATCGGTCAGACGAATAGCTTCTTCTTCTCCTTGCACAGACTTTAAGCAGTCGTCAACGTAAAAGTTTCTTTTGACCGTCTTGATTGCCTCGGAGTCAAATTGCTGCAAGTTGTCGTCTGCTGCTTTCCTTAGAGCAAAGTTCGCACAGCTTGGAGAAGACACTGCACCGAATAAGTGAACTCTCATCTGGTACTCTTTAGGTTGACTTTCAAGGTCGTTCCCAGGCCACCACAGGAAGCGTAGGACATCCGAATCGCTGGGTGGAACACGAACTTGGTAGTACATGCACTCTACGTCGGCCATGACAGCGATCCGTTCCTGTCGGAACCGAGTAAGAACGCCAATGAGGGAGTTGGTCATGTCCGGGCCCGGTAGCAGTACGTCGTTGAGAGAAACGCCCCTGTATTTCGCTGCACAGTCAAACACAACGCGGACTTTCTCAGGTTTCTTCGGATGGAACACTGGATGATGTGGTAAAAACCAAGTAGCCTTTTCCGATTTAATACTCTGATGATCTGGAACCTGTCTGGCGTAGTCTTTGTCTAAAAGGTTGTCGATGAAGGAGGAGTACTTCTGGAAGAGATCTGGGTCCTTGACAAACCTTCTTCTTAACAGCTTCAGTCGATGTTCCGCTAGAACTCTGTTGTTTGGCAGACAGGATGGCGAATATCTCCATGGTAAGGCTATCTCATAGTGGCCTTCTTTGTGAACGGCGGAAGATTCCATGATCTCCAATGCTCTTTTGTCGTCAAGAGACATCTCCTTCGTATTGTCAAGCAACGAATCGTTAAATTCCATATTACAAAATCTCTGGAACATTTGATCGAGTTCGGCGTCTCTTCTAATGAAATTGGTAGTACGAGCACCGTTCCCGTTTCTGCCTAACGGGCCATTAATGGCCCAGCCTAGCAAAGTTCTTGTTGCATATGGACCTCCATCCTGACTTTCCTTAACCTCTTTTGGTTCCAGAGCTTTAGGTACATCGTGGCCTATTAGTAAACCAACACGGGCGTCTATCTCTGCAATACGTATTCCTTTTAGATGGGACCACCTGTCAACATCTTCTTGACGAGGTACACTCTCTGATGAAATCGGCAGTACGGGAGCAGAAAACACCAGTGGTAGTTCTATAAAATTATTTTCATCTAAATCTAAGACTTCTAACTGGACCAAAGAACTCGCTTTCGTGCTATTTTCTCTTTCCATCGTGGTTAGTGATAATGTGGTGTCGATACCTCTGACTCCAAGGTCCTTCAATAGCTGATCACTGCAGAAGGTCGTATTCGAACCACCGTCTAGGAAGGCGTACGTAAGCAAAAGGGTGTTACTCCCTTTGGCTCTCACTTTAACTGGTACCACAGGTAATCCAGTTACTGATGTTCCGGCCCCAGTAACGGTACGACGTGGTTTGCCAACACTTACATACGCGCTCTGAGCTCCTGTCTCTGGCTGGGTTGCGTCATAAAACCGCGCCGAAGGTGGGTGTAGGAATGTTGAATGCTTGTTGTGACACCCGTCCACCTTGCAAAAGCTCGTCTTTGGGCAAGCAGCGACGTAATGACCGGGAACAAGACAATTATAGCAAAGTTCTTTCTCTCGTACAAATTCGTATCTTTCGCTGACGCCTCTTCTTCTGAAATCATTGCATTGAGATAGCCAATGAGGAGATTTGCATAACGGGCAGCATAGACTGTTACGATTGAATCTTGGCACCGGAATCTCCTCAGAGACACCTTCACCAGTGTGATCAGGGTTGTGGGCGTCGGCTGCGAACGAAGAGACCCTTCTCCTTGTCGATGTTCTCTTGTCAAGACCGCCTTTGCCTTTCGGTTCGCCAGATATGTCTCCAAAAATGGGATGCGTTAATATACGGGCTTTCTCCTCTACGAAACTCGCGACGTCACTGATGGTTACTTCTCTCTCCTGCCTCTCTGTAATGGTGTCCGCTACATCACGCCACTTTTGGCGCAGGTTGAAAGGAAGCCTGGACACTACTTTCTCAATTTTACTGAGATAGCCAATGTCAGTTAAAGTGTTCTTGCAACTGGTTAAAAGGACAGAAAACGACTGTAGAGCGGCTCCATCTTCAGACTTGATAGCAGGCCCATTGGTGACTCGTTCAACACATGCCGAGGCGATCCTGTATGGCTGTCCATAACGCTTAGTAAGGAGTTTCCGAGCCTCACGATAGCCTTTCTCAGAATCCATTGCGAGACAACTTCGCATTAGTTCCTGTACGTCGCCTGTTGTGTATTGCACGAGGTAGTACAATCTGGCACTATAGCTTGTGGTTTTAGCTTCTATCATGTTCTCGAATGCTCTAATAAAATTGCAGTACTCAATAGGATCCCCAGTAAAAGTTGGCACTTCAGGCTGAGGCAAGGTCAGGGCCAAAGTATGTAACTGTTGTTGCTTTAGCAGCTGTTGCACTTGGTGGTTCTGCTGTTGTTGTATATGCATTATATTACGATTTTGTTCCTGCTGCTGCCACTGCAAGTCCATAAACTGTCGGAATCCTTCCTCGCTAGAAATCGAATTTCGAGAATCCATCTCTCTGTGCCGGTGTCTCCCAGCACCCAGATCAGAAATTGGAAGTTGTTCAGTTCGAGCAAAGAGTCGCTGGGTGTCGCTGGGCATTACTTTAGACGCTTCAGGCTCGCAGAAGTCCGTTTTGACCACAGGTGGAACAATACTCCGGACACCCTTAATCTTGCCAGCTGCCGTGAACCGTGCCTCGGCTTCTGCTAGGACACATCCTTCCGCTTTAAGTTTGGCAATCTCGGTCTCAAGAGCTAGCTGTTGTTTCCTTTGTTGCAAGCGGAGTTCTTCCTGTTGCAAAGCTTGTTGTTCTCGCAGCATTGAGGCTTCGGCCGCCAAGGATGCTCTTTTCGCCGCGGCCGCTACTCTAGCACCAGACACTGAACTACTTCTTGAGGATCGCGAGCAGGCCTTAGATCTGGTCTTAGACTTTGAGGCAGTTCGAGAGCCAACATTGCTATTGCTAAACAGAGTCCACGGACATATTCGAATTTCTTCAAACGATGTTATCGCTGTTTCGCCGTAACATTGATCGAGTCGAAATCAGACTGGCTCTGTACTTCAAACATCGTAGACTTTATTTGTTTTCACGAAGACGAGTTTGACTAGGAGAAATGACAAGCAAATAGAAAATAAATACAACAGTGATAAGTGAAGGAAACTCGACAAAATCCAGAAAAACCATAGCATTCGCGACTTACAGAAATTCCACCAGAATGAACAGCTAGGAAACGAACAGATCCTGGATACACAACGCAATAGTAATTCGCTCTAACGGGTTTGTAGCTATTTCTAAAAAATAATCAAACCGTAGCTAACAAATGCGTATAAATACGTGCGAAAAGCGAAAATGTAAATTACTTGACCCGTAGGGACATCATGATTGCACTAGGAATAAAAACAATAGAAAGCAACGCAAGAATGTTACATCCAATGCTTCCTAATAATCCTCATATGATGAACCTGAACTTGTAGAGATGCTGATTAATCAGACTTAAATCAAGAATGAGCCTCTTCTTACTGCACAGTAGAATGGATACTGACAAAGGATTAATATTGTTTAAAATCGAAGTATTGACCTCAGCGGTTTTAACAACTTGAATTGT
>NC_090896.1:23355490-23362990 GCF_036669925.1 Montipora capricornis
GCTCACGCATTATTTATCTGTTTTAATGATTTTGTTTACTCAGTTCGTACTTCCGGTGTGTTGAGAACCTCCATTTGAGAGATTGTCACGCGATATCGCGAGCTTGTAGGTGTAACTTGCCATCCGTGAAAAGGAGGTTTCTCAGCTGCTTCTAAATTTCATTAAATTTTGTTACACTCTTTCAAAATTTACTATTTTTTGGTTATTTAAGGTTTAAATCTCAGTCAAAAGAGTGATTTACGGTGTTTTTTGAGAGTATTCCCTTATCTGGAATTCAAATTTGAACGTCATCACGAAGTCGACATCGGATATCATCGGCTTTCGTGACCCAATGAGGTTCCGACGTGACCTCCTTCTGGCGGATGGCAGAGCGTGCGCTCCAAGGACATCACGGCATCACTGGTCTCTTATGGTAGCAGGGAATTGGATACAACATATCATCATTTTATACTAGTGCAAGTGTTATAGAGATGATATGAAGGGTCTCATCAGTGAATCAGCAGAAGCCAATTGAAAAGGCAAAGCAGTGAGCCGATCCTTATGCTGCTTTCCCTTTACTGGTGAGGGGTCTACAATGTACAATGAACTCTGCTAAGAAAAGTATTTTTATTAGCAATAATTTTTATTATTAGCAATACTTAAGTGACAGATGAAATCGATTTATAATTATCAAATGGACCACTGCAGGAATGGGGGATAGGATATAGAAATCACAGGATTTTGGTCTAGTATGGCGTATCATTTATGGAAAACTGATAATTGTAGCTTGAGGAATTGGAGTTTCTGCTTCATAATACTTACCGTAGTCTCGGGTAGGGTAGAGATTTTTGGCCATTTCTAAACGAGAATCTGAGTACATCAAACTGATTCCTTTCACTGTAAGTTAGACCTTTATCCTATTTAGTGTATGAGTGTAATTTGCGTAAAATCTTTAAGTTTAAGCATGTAATTATGCAGTATAAATGTCTTCTTGTAGTTGTTGGTATTGACTTGCAATTAGTAGTTTGATTTGTTCTAGTATCGTAATTAGTACTGTCATTTGTATTGTATTTTTATAGTTAGTATAAGTAGTTTGTAATGAGAGAGAGAGAGAGAGACTTTATTTTACGAGGGTAACACGTGACAGTAACTAACATTACTGATGAACTTGTGGCCCTCTTAAGGTACAAAATTACAATGTATAAAGACTACATTAAGAGTAGATACTATTTACAATAGAATAAGAAAAACAAACATTCCTAGAACTCAATTAATAACTAGACAAATCGATTTAAAAACGAAATGAAATGCATACAAAAGACTATCTATTGTTATAAATTTATGTCAAACAATCCCCTTGTCTTCTGAGAATTTAGTACTCTTTTCCATAATTCAGCCTTAAAGGATTTTAAAGACTTACTTGTTTTTAATGATCGAGGCAAATTGTTCCAGTTCTTTACCGTACTTACGGCAAAGGTGCGTCCACCCTCTGAGATGTTTTTATGGAGGGGGCACAATAAATTTAAATTACAATTTCTCGTGGTTCTTTGGTGTACATCGGAGTTTTTTCTAAGGGATGTATTCAAATAGTTGGGTAAAGTACCATTTATCCGTTTATAAGCCAGTTCACAATGCTTTATATACGCTTCATTATAAAAGGGGATCCAGCTTAAGTTGTTAAACAATGTTACAGTTCGACTAGTGCGTTGTGCTTCAAGAATAATATGGGCGGCCCGTTTCTGCATGCTGAGAACTCTCTCAAGTGCCTCCTTGTTGCACAATGTCCATACTTGGGTTGCATACATCATAAGTGGTTTTATTATTGCGTTAAAATAGATTATTCTCTGATTTTTCTTTAAGTAGGGGCTAATATGGCGTAAGAGGCCAAGTCGCTTTGAAAGTTTATTGCAAAGTTTGTCAACATGCGCTTCGTAAGTTAGATCTTCGTCGATGATCATACCAAGAAGTTTATGGTTTTTAACGTTTACAATTTCTGCATTATCCGTTTTTACTTCCAGTTTTCCTGAATCTTGAACTATGTGCTTCCGTAGACCCTTCCCCGTTACCAACAGAGCTCTTGTTTTTTGCATATTCATATACATTTTGTTTTCACTGGCCCATCTCTCTACTTTACACAGATCTAGTGACAATGCTTGATTTAATGATTGTATGGTTTTCCAGTTTGAACTCGAAGACAAGGTGGTATCATCTGCGTAAATGTCCATAGTTGACTTTTGAACGTGAAGAGGCATATCATTGACGAACAAAAGGAAAAGCGCCGGACCTAGAATGGGCCCTTGGGGCACTCCTTGCTTTACCATCAACTGTTCAGATGTAGTTTCCCGTAACGAAATAAACTGCTTCCTCTCAGACAGGTAGGATTTGAACCAGACAACAGAAGAAGGAGTAGCACCATAGATCGACAGCTTTTTTAGAAGAAGTTCATGATCAATAACATCAAAGGCTTTTCGAAAATCTATAAGAACCAGACCTGTCACATTATCATAATCCATGTTCATTAAAATCTGATCAGTATGTACGGATTAGGGCTGTTTCAGTGGAATGTCCTGGCCTAAAGGCTGATTGCAGCTCATATAATAAGTTATTATTACGTAAGAATTTAGAGAGAGAGCTGGCCACATGCTTTTCGAGAATTTTCGAGAGGACAGGTAAAACAGATATCGGACGATAGTTGTTGATATCATTCTGTGCACCGCCTTTGTGTAGTGGTGTGACTTTAGCCATTTTCCAACGATTGGGGAAACTGTTTGTCAATATTGAAAGATAAAGTAGTTTGCATAAAGGGTTTGCAAACACCAGTATAATTTTCTTAAGTATGCGTATGCTCAAGCCATCGTACCCAGAGGCCTTGTTACTAGAGATTTTATCCATAATATCAATGGTTTGCTTAGGCGTTAACAGAGGAATGTTGTAAACTGTGTCTGTATTTAATCTTGAATGAACAAAATTTGCCAGCTTTGTATGATCGAAGTCTACGCCAGCATCATTGTTGTTACCAATTTGTTCTAGAATGTTAGCAAAGTATTCATTTAGCTCGTTTGCAATGTCGGCTTCGTTGTTGATAATTCCATTTTGTGTAGCTATTTCATTGATACACACTCGAGGTTTATTTGTCCCGCTCAGAGATTTTAGAGCTTTCCATAGTCTCGTCGATCTTTTCACGAAAGAAACTTCTTTTTGTTTTTCTAATAATATTTGTGTTTTGACCTTTTGCATGCGCATAACGTGTCCAATCCTCCTGCAAATTCGAGATTCGCGCCTTTTTCAACAACTTATCCCTTGTTTTCGTAGAATGAAGAATCTCCTTTGTCATCCAGATGGGCTGATTGAGTCTTTTGACACGTTTAGATTTGAGTGGAATGTGTTGGTCTAGAACATCATTAAGCATTGTTTCTATTGAACTCAGAACATCATTTATATCATCGAAAACAAATGCGGCGTCCCATGGGGTGCATTGTAGGTCTGTATTCAAATTCTTTAAGTCATAATATTCGATGATACTCTGAATTTGATCTTTCTGCTTTCTTGAGTATTTTTGTCTAATAAATACCGGAAGATGGTCCGAAAGACCAATGTTTGGTACAGAAATATTAGCAATGACACTCGGATGCGTTGTATAGATATGATCAAGACATGTAGAGCTCACAGGACGTGTAACTTCATTTACGAGTTGATTCAAATTTAAGCTTCTAAAGGCTTTCGCTAATCGATGTCTTTTATATGCAGGGTCGAAGAAGTTCATATTAAAGTACCCAAAAACATATAATTCTTGGTTCCTTAAATACGCTGCTTCGATGTTTAACTCTAGTCTGGCATTTGTCTCCGCAGTTGATGAAGGCGGGCGGTAGACAGCCCCTATGAGAATCGGACGATTTGATTTATACGGATGGATTTGTAACCAAATGGTTTCGAGGTCATTTTTATCCAGGCTTGTAATTCTTTTAACTTTAAGTCTGTCGGCGATATAAGCGAGAATTCCGCCGCCTTTCTTCAATCCCTGTCGATCTTTCCTGAAAAATGTGTAGCCAGGTATTTGTAAAACACAATCAGGTTTGCTTGGCTTGAGGAAGGTTTCGAGGAGAAAAAGCACATCAATTTCATGATGATTTGAGTAGTATAGGACATGGGGGTACGAGCGCATTTTTCCATTTTGCGGTTTTATACCTAAGAAAAGCAGAATAGTACAAGCGCATTTTTACATTTTTTGCATAAAAATTAATTTCTTGTATTTATATATAATGAGTTGTATTAATATACATGATGAATTGATTGATATGAAACAGTCAACATGTCCTTTTTGTGATCAACTATTAGTTGAAGTTAATAGTGTGATTGAGTCATGCTGTGATAATCAAAAGATGTTTAATGATTATGGGAAAAATGTATGTATAAATTGTGGTTCTGTTAATAGTTACAATTATGTTAGAGAGTATGTTGACTTTCATGAGAATAAATATAAATTTTGTCGTAAATCTGTTTATCAACGAAAGTACCACATTGAAAATATCATAAATACCTTATGCCAAAATAATAGCTTTCAGATTTTTATAAAAGATAGAGATAAAATATTAAGAATATTTAAGGAGGTTGATTTAGTAATTCCTTTAGTAAATGAAAATCGAAAACGTATGATAAATATCAATTTCATTCTTCGACAAATATTTTTAATGGCAGGTCTCCCTTATTATAAAATAAAGATTACAAGATCCAAAAGGACCCTTGAAAAATATAATCAATATTGGCATTTGATAAAATTATAAAAATCATTCGAGAGTAAAATTTTTATCATATTGCAGTAAATACTTATCAATAAGAGGACATATGTCAGTGATGAAATCTTCAGTGTTTTTCATTGTATACAACAAATCGTCTTGTTCATATTCACCAGATCTTAATGTGTTTTTGATTGTTATAAGAATATGTTGATAATTTTGATACGCAAATTGGCAGTTCTGTATCTTAAGATTAAGATTTAATTAACAAGGCACAAGTGCTTATAGCTACTAAAGAAATACCACCAGTAGCAACAGCAGTTGCAATACCACCAGAGGCAGTTAAAATAGAAACAGAATTACCAATAAATTTAAGCAATTTATATTTTTTGAATGCTTTTTTATATACCCAGCACTTTTTGTGATACACACGATAGTATGATTTGAGTTCATCTACTTCATCTTTCGTTAATTTGTCTGAAATATGATTCCAGTTAAATATTTTCTTTTTTCGATCTGTCATATAATATAGTTTAGATTGTTAATCGTTTAAAGATACAATAAATCAAACCTGATACCTGACCGCAAAATGGTGAACGTCTTATCAACCTTGTTGTATATTTTTCATCAATAGCATAAGTATATCCTCTTGACAATAAATGATGGTTATAAAACCTACCAAAAGCATCATGTAGTATACTATGGCTGTTTAATATATCAATCCAGCCGAAAGTTCTTTCAAGTAACCATGTTATGAAACCACCTCCAGGACCGATCAAACCAATTTTGTTTATTGATATGTCTCTTTCAAAATAAAAAAAGTGTAGGTATTTATAAACAAGTGCTGATTTTAATATTTTGTCATGAATGTATGGATGTTTCTTTTTTGCTTCTTGAAAATTATATTTTACATATTTTAGTAATAAATTGATGTACATATATATTACGTTATATTGTATCGTTGCATGAGTACGGTATGATGGTCTAGTATCGTTTTTTCATCCAAAATGTTATCTATATATACACAAAAAAAAAACTATACTGCCATTAAGGGATGCAACGTTAGTGCTAGGATTTAACCCCCCGAATACTGTTGTTGATCCGCCTGTACACTTGTCAGCAGTAAAATCACCAATATGCTTTTTGTTCCAGTAAATCTTACTTTTTTCGGTTTTTGGTGAAGATTTGTTATCCCAATGAACAGACAAACAGTGCCATACATTCAACTTGCCAATATCATTGGTTGAATAATCTCCTAGTTTCAAGAAACTTTGCAGACTAGCAGCAGGGCCGATGTACACACACTTATTTACAGAACTAGCTCCACTCACGACAAGATTTGATCCACTATAAGCAACGAATTTGTCAAACCCTCCGTTATCATGACCAAACAAGCCGTTATTCCAATAACTTTGCGAGGAACCTCTTGAATCTAATTTATAAACAATAAAGATATTAACTGCTACATTATTAAAATTAACCTGGCTTATCATTTTTTGTAATCCAGTAAATTTGATAAAATAACGACCATTATGTTTTTCAGCTTTTGTGCAGACTGAGGGTCTCTTTGATGAATCTGTTTGATTGGCATCGCTTTCTTTGTTGCTTTTGTCAAAAATAGTTTCTACTTTTCTGCTTGCATCCATCTTTACATTCTGATTATCAGCTCTGTCAATTTGATAAAGACATTTCGCATTTATTCTTAAATATTCAGAAACACAGAGATCTAGGAACGAATCTCGAATGATATTGGAAACTTGTGATTTTATAACAACATGATTATCACTTGTAGGAGCCTTTACTATGAGATTTTTATCACTTTCTATCATCATTTATTAAAAGTTGAGTTTCATTGGTGAAATCTTCGTCACTGTGATAGTCAATGGTATATTCGATTTTGTCACCATTATCATCAAGAAGATAATCACCATTTTCTTTTTTTACATAGAGCGCCATATATATTACATCATATAATTTAATTGAATAGTTTGTATTTAATCTTAAATTTGAATACTTTAACAATATTGTCACCGAATTGTATACGTATGTTATCTAAATTTTGAAAAAATCTATTCATGTTTACTGTTATTGTTTTATTGGTTGAAAAATCTAGATTATAAGTAAATATTTGATCAGCCTGAACGACTAAAATATGATTGCTGATATCAAGATTTGAAGTCATCTTATTGCTTCCATCTAATCTTAAACATCTTGTAAATTGGTTATCAACATAACTTTTTCGTGTCACATCATAATCACTGGCTGGAGGACCACAATTAATTATCTTTTTTTGAGACATATTTAAATTTCCAGTCATATCCTGTGAACCATCTCGTAGTATAACCTGATTTATATTTGGTTTGGCAGCTATTTCAGTATCGATATACCCCTTATTGACTACATCAGTCAATTGTGAACCGTTTCCGACTTGTGTTACTTTATAACTACTAAAGTCGAAATCCCCAGTTACAGATAATGAACCGTCTCTTTTTAAATAATTAGACAGCTCTGTTTTATCATTTTTCTGAGTCATGAAATTATCAATGTAAAATTTTGTTGCAGCATCTTTATGATGTATTGGTTCTAGTAAATCAGTAATTTTTTGATCTTTCATATCAATAGGATTTTGGGCTTCAATATTACCACTGTCAGTATTTAGATCTAAATAGAAGGCTTCAAGTTGTAGATGTGTGAGTGCATCTGCAGTTCCATGCCTTCCAGCCCCCACATTTTCGATTCTACTGTTGTTCATATCAAGTAGACCATTCATCTGATCAGTCCCATCTTT
>NC_090896.1:23367990-23380490 GCF_036669925.1 Montipora capricornis
AAAATTATATAACATATATTATATACAACAAATGACTAAACTTTTTGAAATCAATGTGAGACTTTCAGAAAATCAAAAAAAGAATCTGAGTACCGCTTACCATAAAAGGGAAACTATTGTACTCAGGCTTTCGAAGGAATCTCTTCATGGGAATGATACTCTATATGTCCCAGCAATGTTAAAAAAGAGATTGGAGAAGAATCGGAAATTTAATAAAGGTATGGATATTAAACTAGCTAAAACCAATATCAGAAAACAAGTCGGTGGAAGTCTGCTGACTTCCATTCTAACACTTGGTCGGACATTTGCACCAACAATAGCAAAAACCTTGGGGTTGTCAGCTCTTGGAGGGTTGGCCAGTGAAGGCGCAAGCCAAATTGTCAAAGCAATCTCTGGGAAAGGAGTACAGACTGGGGGTTTTCTTGTACCACACGATAAGATCGACAAACTCATCGAATACAAGGATTTGTTATCCATGAAACAAAAAATAGATATGTAGAATGCCCTCCAATCAGGTTCAGGTGTTCATATAAAACCGACAAAAACACAATCAGGTGGATTTTTAGGCACTCTGTTGGCAAGCATCGGTATACCACTTGCTATTGAAGCCATAAAAAAGATGACTGGAAAAGGAGCACTGAGGATAGGTATACCACCACCATTTTATAGTTTTCCACCATACGTCACAGGTCATGGTAAAAAAAAAAAAGAACTACCAAAAAAAAGTCGGGAAAAGGACTACTATTGGGAAAGAACAGTCCATTCAATGGAATCCCACTTCTAGGGGCAATACTGTAAAACCGAAATTCCACAAAGACATCCCTTTAAGTAATCATGATCTGATAAAATGGTGTAAATATTTGAACATCCCAATCAAGGATGTTCTGTCAAGGGATGAAAGAGTCCCACATAACAATAACCAAGCATTATTTATTTACAATCTTGAACCATCATATATGAGCGGAAGCCGTTGGGTTGCAACTTATGTAAAAGATAACGTTATCAATTATTTTGATAGTTTCGGTATGCCTCCATTCCAAGAGATCGTAAATCATAGCAAAAGAAAGAATTTGACTCTTTTACATCAAAACAACCAAATCCAAAACATAAAAACGTCTACATGTGGCTACTTCTGTTTATACTTTTAAAATGAAATGAATAAAGGGAATTCGTATTACAATCTATTGCAGGTGTTTGACATACATGACACAATGAAAAATGAGAGATTCATCGAACATTATTTTAAAAATATCTAACTTATATATATAATGACAAGATCATATTGTGTAAAACAGAAAAAAGTAACCAATTGTATACCAGGAAGTGAAAGATATGTAAAAACTAAAAATGGTCGAACTATGTTAAAATGTATATGTGCTGAATGTGGGATAACAAAGACAAAGTTTGTCAAGAAACAGGGAAACGGATTAGCCCGTCTACTGGGGCGGGCCTTTTAGATATTGGAAACAGTCATAGTTTAGGTGAAATAGCGTTTAAAGCTGGTTTAAAAGGTGTATATAATCTTAGTAGAATTGGTGCTTCAAAGGCTATTAAATCAGATTTTGCTAAACAAAAAATAAAAGGTATGGCTAACAAATATATAGATCAAGATTTGGATAGTAGCACATCTGATTTATCAAAAAAATTAAACCCTCTTCATGGTGGTGCTGTAGACATTCACAAAGCTATTGGAAAACTACCAAAACCAAAAAAAGGTTGGACGCTTCCTGGGCATCATTACACAGGCCCTTACAACCCCCTGGAAGATCAACTGAAATATGACCCAAAAAAAGGTCAAATATTGGAAATATATGATATGCCCACTGGAAAAACTGATGTGATCGCAATGCAGCACGACGTTGATTATTCAGTATGTAAGGATGACAAAAAATGTAAAAACAAAGCAGACCGAAAAATGGTACAAGCTTTGGATAACGTACCATACAATGAAAGACAATGGGGGCATTGGTTGGCCAGAAATGTAATCGATACGAAGCAGAAACTTGGTCTTGGTCTTCCAAAAAACGGAAAAAGCCGTCGAGTGAAGAAAACTGGCAAGAAAAATTAGCAGATGAGTTACATAAACCCATAAAACGTAATTTTACTCGGCGGCGTGTAATAACAAATCATATTGATGAAATATGGGCAAGTGATCTACAACAAGTTGCAAAATTGTTGAGACACTTTCATTAAAAAAACACCTTTTCTAACTTCCAATACTCGGCGTATCTAGAATTTAAACCTTTCCCACTTCCTCTCCCCTCTCCCCCTTTCAATGTTGACTGCTTAAGTTCCCAACATTTTTTGTCTCGCTAGCAACACTGATAAGGGGGGGGGGAAGGGGGGCTGCAGTGTGAGAGATAGTAGGGAAATTAATAACGCCCCAAGAAGGTGAAGTGTCTCCACTAATTTTGCAACTTGTTGTCTGATTGATTGCAATAATTTTGCCAGTCCGGATTTGAATCCTATAGGGACACGTTTCAACGTAGAAAAGCAGGAACTAAAGAAACAATCATTAAATATCATATAAGCTCTGAAACATTTCAGAAGTTTGCACGCGAAGTGCAAAGCACATTGTACCAAACAGGAAAGGATATTAATTATTGACATACGGTAGCATCGATTTTCAAGTGATTGGACTTATCATTGCTAACAGAAGACTCCGTACCAAATACTAAAGCGAGCAAAGTATTTTGCACCGCAGATCTGATGCTCCGAAAGTTACACATGGCTCGTATTATGTAACACAATACCATTTATTGTGTTTCTTGGTGACGTCAACCGGGATGGTGGCGTTACAGTTGAAAATCGTATCTTCGAGGAAACAGCACAATTCAACTAGTACTTTCTTTTCTAATCAATCCAATACATTACCAGGTGATTCGTAATAAAGCTCACACAGTTAGAAATCCTGTACATATCGTCTATTCCATTTACCAACGGTCTACCATCGCAACAGCAAGAAATATGATATCATATTATTTTCTCAGTGAAAAGTTGTGGTAGACCGTGTAGACCGTTTCATATAAATGTCATAATGTGTAGCCGGTACAAATTTGTTCACTTTTGTATCTCGTTGTAAAAGAAATCTCGCAAAGGATTTAACACAATCGGGTGCTTTCTTTTGATCATTGTGCTCAGTCAGTCATTCCAAAGAACATGGAATTAGCCTGTACCCGACACGTCACTTAGAAGACTTGCTAGTAAGCGTTACCGCTCCCTTCTCTGGCAGCAGACTAGCGCGAAAGCAATAAGTAATGTTACGAATGGACTTCTATGAAAATGTAGCTTTGTATAACAATGTTTGCTAAGAATTGATTTTTCGGAAAGTGGATGTTCCCTTTAAATAGCATGTGATCGCAATTAAAGGAGAGGTTATGTCTGTTTCTCATTCGTAAACAACAGCTAATTTCGTACATGTTGCGCGTGCTTTAGATGTCATGTGTCGACCGAAATATAGGTGTTTAAGGCAAATTATTTCGAAATCGGTTCCAGGATATTTCTAGCGTACTTTAAAAAGCGAAAGGATGGAAATCACACCTTTTTGTTTACCAAATTATGTGTATGTTCGACTTGACTCACAGAAAGCACTGAAATGCCTTCAAATTACGTCATACCGAAACCCCGCCAAAATCCAGTTTATCGCTGGCCATTTTCCATTCACAGCAGATCAGAGAATTAAACCCTTTTTTTTAGAAACACTATATTAAACGCAAACGATAGACGCCTTCCCGTTCCAATAAACAAAGTGACCGTACGCCAATACAGTGACAACCAACTCAGACAACAAGTTGCAAAATTGTTGAGACACTTTCATTAAAAAACACCTTTTCTAACTTCCAATACTCGGCGTATCTAGAATTTAAACCTTTCCCACTTCCTCTCCCCTCTCCCCCTTTCAATGTTGACTGCTTAAGTTCCCAACATTTTTTGTCTCGCTAGCAACACTGATAAGGAGGGGGGGAGGGGAGGGTAGGGGGGCTGCAGCGTGAGAGATGTTAGGTAAATTAATAACGCCCCAAGAAGGTGAAGTGTCTCCACTAATTTTGCAACTTGTTGTAGTTGAAATGCAAAAATTCAGCAAATGGAATAAAGGTTATCGGTATCTTCTTATGGTTATTGACGTTTTCAGCAAATACGGTTGGATTATACCATTGAAGGATAAGAAAGGTGAATCAGTTACTGAAGCATTTAAAACTATCTTCAGCGATAGAAAACCACAATATCTATGGGTTGACAAAGGTAAAGAGTTTCATAACAAATACTTGACAGATTTGCTTGACAAAAATGGGATACTTACGTATTCGACTGAAAATGAAGAAAAGTCCTCAGTGGTTGAAAGATGGAATAGGACAATCAAGTCTAAAATGTGGAAGCAGTTCACTGTTCAAGGCAATACACAGTATTTAAATATGCTACCTAAAATATTGAAACAGTATAATAATACCAGACATTCAAGCATAAAGATGACACCCACTGAAGCCAGTAAAAAGAGCAATGAAGGAACTGTTTACTTTAATCTATAGGGTGAAACAGAAACCTAAATTCAAAATAGGTGATAAGGTCCGAATATCCAAGTATAAACGTAATGTGTTCGACAAGGGCTATACACCAAATTGGACAGAAGAAGTGTTTATATTTGATAAAATCCATACACTAATCCATTCACTTACAAACTAAAGGATCTCAATGATGAAGAAATACAAGGCAGTTTTTATGAACCCGAATTACTGAAAGCCGTGCAAGATGTATTCAGAATTGATAAAGTCATTGGGAGAGATTATAAGAAAAAAAAAGCATTAGTGAAATGGAAGGGATATAATGATGATTTTAACAGTTGGATACCATTAAAAAATATAAAAAATATATATAAAATTAATATATATAGATAATATATGGAAAATCAAAATGTCAAAAGAGGTCGTGGAAGGCCCCGAGTTTTGAGTAATGAGGAAAGGAAAAAAAATAAGACCAAGTATATGTTAAACAAAGAGTGGTATTGTGATGCGCGTCAAAACGGGAAGAATTACACTCTAGCCGGTAAAAGTTGTCACCTTAGAACTACTAAGCACATGATGAATTCTTTTGAAAGGAGAAACAACGGTTTAAGAATAGTATACTTAAATTAGATACACTAAAAATATATAGTTTAAAGAATCCATAATTTTGGATACTTTGAATTTTTACCACGTTTAAATGCACATAAAAAAATATTTTATATATAATATATATGTTCGACATCTCAAATAAGATTAATCTTAAGACATTTAGTAAAAAAGATATCAAAAAACTATCCACATCTACTCTTCGTAAAATTTTATCACAACCGATCGTACACATACAAGATTACAAATTACGTACAGCTAGAGATAATTGCTAAAAAAATGGGGTATCAATGAAGGCCTATATAAAAAATCCCTAAATCTGAACTTGTCAAAATGGTGTTTGAAAAGATAAATAATTCACCTAAAATAATAAAAGAAGATGGGGATTATGTAATTATTGAAAAAATACCAAGATCAAATTATAGCATTGAATATAGATATGAACCAGTTAATTTAGACAATATCAAACTACCATTCATCGTTCAGACATACCCATTATCTGATAAAGATAATTAATTAAGTACATATTTCATTGAATACTGTTCTAATGATCCATAATAGGATCCTTCGAATTATGACTATGTTTTAAACGCATCTTAAAAAAACACTTAAAAATAAAAATATATAGTTATTATATATGAAATCAGAAAATTCAACTAAAAAAACAAATGGATATACTTTAGTGTATTTCGGTGCAGGTTGGGATTTTAAACCAGTCAGTGACTCATCATATAGTAAATTTAACCATTTTATCTTCATTGACGCTCTACCTAAACTATCTCACTATGAACCTGGTCAGTCAGGATATGAAAAAAGTAAAGATAGAAGATCATTAATAAAGACTCTAAAAAAGTCAGCTGAAGAGCACAATATGATATTAACTAGTATTAGAAAAAATCTATTGACTTTTAAAAATAACAATATAAGACTTGAATATTATATAGATACAACAGTTGAAGAAGCTTTAACAAATACAACCATCAGAAAAAAAATAAACAAGGCCATATGGTTACATGAACAAGGATTTAGACCATATGATTATGGGTTAAAGGTTGGTGAGTTACCAAACCTATTAGAATATCGTGCTAAAATACATGAATTATAATATACAGTCATTCTATATGGAAATAATTAATCAATTAAAAAATCATCTCAAAAACTTCACTGTTAAGGAGTTAAAAAAAGAAGTCCTAAACATTAAAAAGGGGTTTCAAGTCTCCAAATTAAAGCGTGCTGAAGTAGAAAAAGTTATAATAAATCATCATCAAGATTTTATTCACTTATTAAAAAAAACAAGGTGAAAAAAACCAACCCATCCACGAAAAAAACTAAATCGATAAAAAAAATATACCCAATAAACAACAACTTAAAATGTTATTAAATAAGGAAATTAATGATGCACAAATAAAAAAGTACATAAACCAAATTTTAGACAGCCTAGACGAAAAAGCAGTTGGTACAAAACATCCTCAATTCATTTATGAACAATATAGTGGTGTCACAATTCAAAAAAGTAAATCACGCTATATCATACGAAATGATTCCGGAGATGTACTATTAACTACAGAAGACCGCAAACAGGTAGAAAATATGCTATATTTCATGCTAAGTAAATAAATTTCCCAAAATTATGGATGATTTAAATTATAACCACGTTTTAAACGCAGTTTTTAACACTTAAAAATAAAAATATATAGTTATAATATATAAATGAAATTAGAAAAATCTAACCTTATAGATATGGATAAAAAGAGTCTTAAAAAGCTCAGTAAATCTCAACTCATCAAATTGCTGCTGAAGCAAGAGAAGAAGAATACTAAATTTATAGTTGTGGATGACGCCAAACCAGTACCAACACCAAGAACTCACAAACCAGTGTATGCATCTAAAACTCTTACATTAGCTGATAAGCCAAAGAAAAGTGTCAAAGAACTGGTTGACTATTTTGAGAGAAAGAGATTACCATCTCCACCTCAAGACTGGTTAGAAGAAATAGAACAATTAAACAAACCAGTAGCAGCACCTAGAACCAAAAAACTAGTACCAGTGCCAACACCTAGAACTTACAAACCAGTACCAGCACCAAGAACCAAAAAACCAGTTCCAGTGCCGAGAACTAAGATAGAGCAAATAAACAAAGCTCTGAAAGGCTATACAAAGTCTTATGAAATAGATATTAAAAATAACAAAGACCCATTAGTGCAACTAAACAACACAAGAAAGGCTGTTGCTAACCATATTGAAAACATATTAATATCAATGAAAGGACTAAAATTTGTTGAAACTCTTAAGATAATATTTATAAAAATGTCACATGGAGAAACAGTGTTTAAGACCGCTTATTTCAACAGTTCAGTTCAAACTATTATAAATAATACAGAAATAGATGAATCCCTTCAAGTATCAAAACAAGACATACGAAATAAGATTTCAGTTTGGATTTCAGAGGGATCTGGTTGGACTGTTGAATCGGTTGAAAACCATTATCTCAATATCGTAAAATATGAACCAATCAAAGGATCATCATACATTAAACTACCACATGAACTCAGAAACAGTTCTAAAAGTTTGATAAACATAAAAAACAGTGACAATGAATGTTTTAGATGGTGTCATATGCGACATCTTAATCCTCAAGACAAAGATCCTCAAAGAATAAAAAAATCAGATAAAGCATTCATTGAAAATTTGGATTATTCAGGAATTGAATTTCCAGTTTCCAAACAGTACAACAAAATAGAAAAACAAAATGAGATCAACATCAATGTTTTCGGTTATGAAGAAAAACAACCATATCCAATTTATGTCTCAAAAGATAAATATGCTTCTAATAACTGAAAATGAAAACAAGCACTATGTATTGATCAAAGATTTCAACAAATTCATGTACAATAAAACAAAGCACAAAGAGAGGAAACATTTCTGCATGCATTGCCTTCAGTGTTTCAGTTCTGAAAAAGTATTAATCAATCACAAAGAAAACTGTATCCAAGCGATTAAAATGCCAACAAAAGACAACAACATATTGAAATTCAATAATTTCCATAAACAGTTGGCTTTTGCATTTGTAATATATGCAGATTTTGAAGCTATCACAGAAAAAATACATGGATGTCAACCTAATAATAATAAATCATATACCGAAGCATACCAAAAGCATACAGACTGTGGATACGGTTACAAAGTTGTGTGTTGTTATGATGATAAATACACGAAACCAGTACAAATTTACAGAGGTGAAAAAGCCGTTTACAAATTTATGGAAGCTATGTTATAAGAAGTTAAACATTGTAAAAAGGTTATGAAAAAAGAATTCAATAAACCATTAAGAATGACTAAAGATGATGAAGAAAAATTCCAAAAAGCTAATAAATGTCATATATGTGAAAAAGAATACAATAAAACCGATGTAATAGTCAGAGACCACTGTCATATTACAGGAAAATACAGAGGATCTGCTCATCAAGATTGTAATCTTAACTTTCGAATAACTGATAAAATTCCAGTAATATTTCATAATCTCCGTGGGTACGACAGTTATTTTACTTATAATGCAAGAAATTGGTGAAATAGTAAAGGAGCATATATATACAAATAAGAAAGATGAAAAGTGTCAAATGAACATCAATGTAATTCCTAATTACATGGAGAAATACATGGCTTTCATGCTTGGTAATCATTTGACCTTTATTGATAGTTTCCAATTTATGAGCTCAAGTCTTGATAAACTAGTTAGCAACCTACCAAAAGAAGCATTAATATATACTTCTCAAAAATTTAAAGGTAAAGAGCTTGATGTAATGTCTCAAAAAGGAGTATATCCATACGACTTCATGGATAGCATTGATAAATTTAATGAAAAGCTACCACCTAAAGAAGAATTTTACAGTATTTTAAATGATGAGCAAATATCAGACAAAGTAGTCCATGAGCCAAGTCCTGAAATGTGGCTAAAAATCAATTTTCGTAGCACCCCCCGTAAGACATAGTGAATTTAGTATCAAATTAAAGCTTGATTTCCATATTTTGATAATCCACCTGTTACTTTTTATGTAACCTGTGCTTAAGTGAGAAAATCAACTGTTTCTGAGGGGGGTTGGGTAAGGACAAATTGCGCTTCCCAAATGTACAAGAATTGCAAAAGATAACTTTCTGTGTAAATACCAAACGGTTTTACACCAAACTGTTTTATGAAACAAACTCATCGAATATGTTTTCTTCAGTTGCCATGACAAC
Source organism: Montipora capricornis (assembly GCF_036669925.1). Taxonomy (NCBI): domain Eukaryota; kingdom Metazoa; phylum Cnidaria; class Anthozoa; order Scleractinia; family Acroporidae; genus Montipora; species Montipora capricornis. The sequence continues at coordinate 23,377,332 of NC_090896.1, forward strand.
CGTCAACGTTTAAATAGCGCATTGGGCTACACTTCTCACTTTTACCGTTTACTTTGTACTAGTGAGTGTTTTTTGGAAACAAGGAATTCAGAAGGAAGCACAGAAATGTTTGGTCTTACTGTCCTGACATTTTTCGGGAATACTGCATAACTGAAGCCCTTGCAGGTAAATACAAATTTAGCTGGGGGTGGGGTGGGGGAAGAGCTTTGTGACCTCTAAACATTAATATCTTTCAGAAACTAGTGGTAATCATTGATTATGGATCAGCGTTCGTCACTTACGGAAAAATTACGGAACTTCCTGGAGTCAAAAGAAGTCCAGCTTCCCGGCCGAGGTGCCCCTAAAAGAATTAATAGGGGCGGCTAATCTGCAATCGCCCGTGATAGCTCGAAAATTTCTGCCTTAGTGCCACAGGAACACCAGATTAGGATGCGTTCTAACGAAAGCGATGAAATGAGTTTGTAATGAAATTTGCCGATTTTTATTATGATAACAAAAAGGTTATGTATCACAGTAGCTGTTTATACAGTTTCCATGGCAACGGTTGCCTACGGAACTTCTAATACTCGTACATTACATTGTTTTTGTTTTGATGATGACCATCAAAGCATTTGCGATTTCAAAAGATCCTTACATCCTCATGACTTGGCCTTCCATTTCACAACCGGCTTTTTTCTGACCAAAAACTACTTTTAAGTTATACGATCAAATTACATTTTTGTAATCATTCAACTCATAGATTTAAATACGTCAACTAGACAGCCAATACTAATTAGCGTCACCAAATCTGAATTTAACTGTCATTTTTATCTTCGGTATCGTCATCATTATCATCAACATCTTCACTATCTTCCTTGCTAACACAATTGACACAGTTATCTTGGCATGTACATGCCTCAGTGCAGGGAAGACCATTGCCAACACAAGAGCAGCGTCGTGTTTGACACAATCCTTTGCAGCCGCAGCCTACAAGCTCCATCACAGCATCGGGGGCTGGTGCCTGGTTAGTCCAGTAGATTTCCAGTTGGCCTTCTTTCATCTGCCAACCATGGCCATCGGGCGCCTGGTCCGTTTGTGTCTCTAGGGCATGCTTCCAGAGGAAGGCCTGATAGTTAGCACGCTTGAGGTGGTATGTCAGAGCTCCTTTTGTTGGTGGAAGCTGGTGTGACTGCAGGTTTTTGCTCTTGCAAAACAACTTGTACCTGAGTTCGTTTACATCATTCCATCTAGGGTCATTGTACAAGGCACAAACAAATCATTCCATCTTCTTTAAATCTTCTTCATTAGGAGGGAGCCTCTCACCAAGACTACTGACAATTTGCCTCAGAGCTGGATTCAACTGCACAATATCAAGTGCTTTCTTCTTTCCTTTGGTAGCAAAGGCACTGACACTATCACAACCGGTTATGGCATGTAGGCTTGGAAGTACTTCACGTATCTCTCGGCCAAGCTTTTCACATACTTGTCGGATACTCACAATGCGAGATCTGCTTTTAGTGCCGCTGATCAGTGTTATGTCAGCAGCAATGACAGCTTGGTAATAGCAAGCTAGAACTTCTACATCTGTATCAGATGACCTTATAGCAATGTGCTGATGTCCATTTTGAGAAGCGTGCTTTGCGTGGAGGAGCATCCTGGTATCAGCTTCCTCTTGATTGCTGCAAAGTTCCAAGACTGTGCATGCAGTAATTGTACCATCAGAGGCGGAGAGTTTGGTGCAATTGTCTCCATGAGTGATAAAGAGAGTGCGTTCTTTGATTTTCTCAGTGTAAACCGCATTTTGTGACCACTCACGTGCAAGGAAGTTTAAGAGACCGGTTTTGTTGCTTCCCTTTGCCATGAACTTTCTCCACTGACGAGGGCAGAACTGTTGACCATTGGTAATGTTAATGACTATCTCACCATCTCTGCCTCGCTTGTTCCTCTCGGTGTTTTTAATTGAGTTAGCTGGATATTGATCTCCAACAAAGTCGATTCTTGCTGCCTCTCCGGCCTCTATCAGAATTCTGGTCATCACCATGTCTGCCAGCTCAGAAAATCTATCAGGTATCCTTACTAGCGTCTGCAGCATCGCCATGGCGTCTATGATGACAGCTGTTGTCAGATCAGGCAAAGTCGGCAGGCATTCTACTCCATTTTCGAGTAGCTTTGAAAGAATTGCTTTGTTTGTCTTGGCTAATGAACCATCGGATGAAGCCAACGACCATGGAAGGGGACCAAGCTCGTGACTCAGCAAATCTTTGAGGTCCATCTGGCGACTCTGTCCAATGACTAGAAGGCGGGCAAATAAGTTCCTGTCTGCTCTGATTATGAAGTTCCTGTCTCCTGCTGTTACAGAGGTCTTCTTCTGTGCATCACGGAAACTTCCTAGCTTTAGTTTGGGGAGTGTTTGAAAGAATCCTGTTGAATTTGTCACCAGTCTTTCTTCTACGAAGGCCGTCAAAGCTGTTGTGCCCTTCTCTTTTGCCAGGAGCAGGTCGGCTTTCATACTTTCACTGGCAACATACCCAGAACTAAGACTAAGAAGTTCCTCAGATGGTTCAAACGGGTTGCGCCAGTTACTGATTACTTCAAAAACTTTCTTTACGTCGTCCTCATCTCTTTTCATGCGAGCTGGGCTTGCCTCTTTGTGCTGTCTGCGTTGGCATTCTTGAACATTTGTTGTCATCTTCCGACACTTGTCTACGAAAGCAGCACAGGAGTGAGCAGTAATCATCCATCGCTGTACAGCACCTTTCCTCAGGCTGAACCCAACAATTCCTCCCTTTGTCTTAGTGCTTCTGTTCAGGGTCTGCTCAATTGTTTGATCTACCGGTATCTGTGAAAATCCATGTAATGTTGTTCGTTGGACTCCAAAATCACCATTTAACAGGAGGGTATGTGCCTCTGGGTGAGTGTCTGGTAGCAACATCATGTGGGCTAAGTACACTGGAAGGTAACGACCATAATTAGTATGGTCGTAGGCGAAGAACCATGGTAGCATCTCCTTGATGCCTTCAAGATGCATGGCCCATTTCCCTTCCCTGGTTGCTCTTACGAAATTTATCAGCACCTCCACCATCTCCAGGTAGCTATTCCAAAACACCTTTAGCAGACCATTGTCTTCTTTGCAGTATTCCTTGTAAAGATTGAAAATTTCTAGGAAATCCGGCATGCACA
>NC_090896.1:23387990-23390490 GCF_036669925.1 Montipora capricornis
TATTAATTCTAAAAACGATCTATAAAAATATTCTTATTATTTCAAACAACAATTATTGAAATGATAATGATAAAATCAAATGATGAAAGAAATATCAAACCAGGCGATAAAAAACGAAAATGATTAAAAAGAATCAAATAACTAATTAAATTTCTTATTATCAAGAAATAATGTAAAAAGAAACGTTGTGAGTCTGCTTTTAAAACTAGCAACTGAGGAGCAAGAACGAATATTCAAAGGTAACCTATTCCAAAGTCTCGGAGCAGCAAAAGAAAAGGACCGAAAACCATAAGTGGTGAGCTTAGCTCTAGGTTCAACAAAAAGTTTATTTGTAACAGAGCGGAGAGAGTAGCAAGAGGAACGATAAGAAAGAAGATCAGACAGATAGTAAGGAGCCAGACCATTTAAGGCCTTATAAGTGAGCAGAAGCAACTTGAAGATAACCCTATAGTATACAGGAAGCCAATGAAGATCAATCAACACAGGGGTGATGTGATCAAACTTCCCTGTAAAAGTAACAACACGAGCAGCAGAATTCTGAACGTGCTGTAGCCTGTCAACAAGATATTTAGGGAGCCCATAAAGAAGAGCATTACAGTAATCGAGTCTAGAAGAAATGAAAGCGTGAACAATAGTGTGAGCAGCATTAGTAGTAAGATATTTTCTAATAGAAGACAGATTTCTTAAGTGAAAATAAGACGACTTGCAAATCTTGCTGACTTGAAGTTCCCCAGTCATGCATTCATCGAAAACTATTCCCAAATTAACAGCAGAAGTACAAGGGACAATAGTTTCACCACCAACTACAATCTCATCTAATGGAGGGCGACTAAGAAACCTAGAGTGGATGCACATCAGCTCTGTCTTATCATGATTCAGCTTCAAACCATTAGCAAGCATCCACGATGAAATGTCAGTGAGACATTGCTCCAAAGACTGTCTCGATTGTGCAAGCTGTTGGTTACCCTTAAACGACAAATACAACTGAGAATCGTCAGCGTGAAAATCATAACTAACATTATGATGCTTAACAACGTCAGCTAATGGAGAAGTATAGAGCAAGTAAAGAAGAGGCCCTAGTACTGAGCCCTGTGGCACTCCAACATCAAGGTTGACAAGGCACGAGGAAGACTCATTGATACCAACGAATTGCTTTCTATTCGTGAGGTACGAACTAAACCAGCTTAGAACAACATCCCTGACACCAAAACGATTAGCAAGTCTATCAAGTAAGACATCATGAACAACTGTATCAAACGCAGCTGACATATCAAGGAAAATCAGAATGACACAGTTGCCAGCATCAACAGATTGAAGGATGTCGTTGTGGATACGTACCAAAGCCGTTTCAGTGCTGTGCATAGCTTTATACGCCGACTGAAACAAATCATGAAGATCGTGTTCAGCAAGATAACAATTAAGCTGATATGCAACAGCCTTTTCAATCACTTTAGATAAAAACTGAAGATTTGAAACAGGACGGAAATTTGAAAAAACTTCATGATCAGCATTAGCTTTTTTAAGAATAGGAGTGACTTTGGCCACTTTAAGAGAATCAGGAAACACACCTTTAGACAGAGAAAGGTTGATAATTCTCACCAAAGTAGGTAAAAAAGAATCCAGACACTTTAACAAAAGAGAGGCAGGAATTGGATCAAGACTGCACGATTTCACTGACGACCCTATTAGACGTGAAACATCATCTTCGCTCACTGCCTTAAAACAACAAAAAGCAGATGAGCAGGTGATAATATCTAATTGCGATAGAACTGTGTGAGGAACAGCTGAAAAACCCTGTCTAATGCCCTTTATTTTATCAGTGAAAAAATGAATAAAAGAGTTAGCCAGGCAAGTATAATCGGAACTAGGAGGATACTGTGGGCTCTGTTTAGGATAGAGCAAATTAGAAACAGTTTTGAAAAGAGAGTGTTGGTCATTCTCATTATCAGCAACTACACTGTTAAAATACTGCTGTTTAGATGAAAACAGCACATTGCTTAGAAAATTTCTGCTTGTCAGAAGGAAGTCCAGTGGACCTCCATCGACGTTCGTACCTTCGCCTAACTTTCTTCTGGAGGTCAATTTCAGGCCTGTACCAAGGCGCTTTTTTAACACGAACAGTAACAGCTCTACGCTTCAGTGGAGCATGAGTGTTGAGTGTAGAGGCAAGCACCTCATGATAGTGTGAAACCAGCTTAGATATATCAGAATTATCAACACAAGCGAGAGAGACACTGATATCACGCTTGAAAGAATCAAGGCAGATAAATTTTAGATTTCTGAAATTGACAAATTTCGTCTTACTAAGAGGCTTAACAGGATTAAGATGGCAGAGAACAGGAGAATGATCAGAGATGACTATAACAGATGTACATACATCAGATACAAACAAGTCGTCAGAGCGAGTGATCATAAGATCAAGGGTGTAACGACCATTATACGTAGGACAGAGAACGTGCTGTTTAAGGTTAAAAGACAGAAGAAGATCAAGAAACCTCTT
>NC_090896.1:23412990-23422990 GCF_036669925.1 Montipora capricornis
CATGAAGGTGAACCAATCACAGTTATCCTTCAGAAGTTCCTTCTTAAGGCGGTCGTGATCGAGTTCTGTGACAGGAGCTTTCAGCTCATGCTTGGCTCCTACAAAGTTTGTTCCTTGGTCGCTTCGTAGTTGACGGATAGGTCCCCTGCGGCATATGAAACGTCGCAGCGTGTTAATAAAGGCATCTGTTTCAAGTGTGGAAGAGGTCTCCAAATGAACGGCTCTTGAAGCTAGACACGTTAAAAGAACTCCGTATCTCTTCACCTCTTTTCTGCCCTGTTTGATAGTAAAAGGTCCGAAGTAGTCAACGGCACAATTTGTAAATGGAGGAACCGGTTCTAGGCGATCCTCTGGCAAATCAGCCATCTTCTGCTCTGCAACTTCAGAACGAAGCTTTCTGCAAACAATGCAGCTCCATATATAGCTTCCTACTGCACTCGTTCCGCCGACAATCCAATAACCATTAGCTCTTACTTCGTTCAACGTCATACCTCGTCCCTGATGTCTCATTTTCTCGTGAAAATATTTGATGATGAGGGTAGTCACGTGGCTTCGCCGAGGTAGGATCACAGGAAACTTCATTTCAAACGGGAGGGAAGAATTTGCTAAGCGTCCTCCGACGCGTAGAACTCCTTCTGCGTCACAAAATGGATCCAGCTTAAGGAGTGGAGAGAAATTCTTTAGACGACCCTTTCTCTCTCGGGCTGTCAACCTCTCTCCAGACGACTGAAAATCTTGCGTGGATCTCAATGACTTGAGTTCTTCGGGAAAAGCGGCTGACTTGATAATCACATTTTCAGCTCTCTGAAGATCTCCAACCTGGATTGTTGTTCTTGATCTGGATTGTTGCTGGATTGTTGGATTGTTGCTACCTTTACACTCTACAGATATTTTCTTTCGTAGCTTACAAAGGTAAAGCCAACTGAAGGCAATGGCCCTTTTTGCACGAAACCAATCTGAGAAGTAATCCAATCCGTCGGCGATCTTCAATTCTTTCTTTGTTGCCATTGTGGTTAGAACTATGGCTTTCTTCACCTCAGGGTCAGAGGGTAATACTTCACACATCTTCATTTCTGCCGAAAGGCCACTTATCTTCTACTTGCCACAAAAAGGTTGGTCCCTTTAACCACTTCGACGTTAAGAGAGTGCTTGGACTAAGTCCACGTGAGGCCTCATCGGCTGGATTTGATTTCGACTCCACATACTTCCATTGATCTACCGAACTCGCATCGTGAATCAGCTGAACTCGATTGGCTACAACAAAGACATGGAATCTTCGACTTTCATATGCGATGTATCCCAAAACCACTTTGCTATCAGACCAGAAGAACTCTGGGACATCATTAAGGCTCAGCTCTTGACGTATCTGACAGCTGACCTTCACGGAAGTCACAGCGGCTTGTAGCTCAAGGCGCGGAATTGTCACAGGCTTGAGGGGGGTTGCTCGTGACTTGCCGGCTACGAAAGAACAGTGAATTCTGCCAGAATCATCTTGAAGCCTTAGATAACTACATTGCCCATAACCCTTTGTACTTGCGTCCGAGAAATGATGTAGCTCTTTCTTCATGACAGATCCAAAGTTTTCGGGCTTGAAGCATCTGGGAATTGAGAGACGTTGAAGGATAGCAAGCTCAGCTCGCCATTTTTCCCATCTTATCTTAATTACGTCGGGTATGGGATCATCCCAGCCCACACCGTCAAGACACAGATCTTGTAAGATGCTCTTTCCCTCCAATAGGATTGGTGCAACAAAACCAAGCGGGTCAAAAATTGAGCTTATGGTGGACAGAATTCCTCTCCTTGTACAAGGACGATCTTTCAGCGTTAAGTGAAACTGAAATGTGTCTGACTGGATACACCAATGCACCCCGAGTGCTCTCTCCATTGGCAGCTTGTCCAGATCGAGATCTATGTTCTTGAGGTCATCAGCTCGGTCAGAAATTGGAATGCTTCTCAAAACCTCTTTCTTATTCGAAACAAACTTGTGCAGATTAAAACCTCCTTTCTTGCACATCTCTTTCACAGACGATACCAGCATGGTTGCCTCCTCAACTGTGGAACAGGATTTCAAACCGTCGTCAACGTAGAAATTCTTTCTTAAAAAGTCCGCGGCTTCAGCTCCAAACTCTTCCTCACCATCCTGTGCTGTCTTCTTAAGGGCAAAGTTAGCGCAACCCGGCGATGAGGTCGCTCCAAATAGGTGCACCGTCATTCTGTACTCTACTGGACTCTTGGATAAGTCACCGCCTTCCTACCAGAAAAAGCGTAGCAAATCTCTGAACTCTCTTGTCACGTGAACTTGGTAAAACATCGACTCTATGTCGCACATAATACCCACAGGTTCTTGACGAAACCTGCTGAGGACGCCAGCAAGGGTGTTCGTTAAATCCGGGCCTTGCAGAAGATGTTTATTCAGCGACTCCCCATTGCACTCTGCGGCGCAGTCAAACACCACGTGAATTTTATTCGGCTTCTTTGGATGGTATACCCCATGGTGAGGGATATACCAAGTACTGGTTTCTCTTGAATGAGACAATGACATGGCACTTTGGTTCTCTTCACGTTTCTTCACATCTTTGTTGATAGGGAAGCGTAACCTTTACTTATGACGCCCTCCATGAACGTCACATAGTCGTTGCGGTATCTTTCATCAGCGAGGAACCTTGTCTTCAGTTGTGACAATCGACGTAGAGCTAAGTCTCGATTGTTTGGAAGCCTTAAGTCCGGATCCCTTAGGGGGAGAGGCAGCTCATAATGGCCATTCTCTAGCTGGGTAATTCCTTCCGTTGCAATAGCGAGGAATTTTCTGTCTTCTTTAGAAAGTCCTGGGTCGTTGTTATATCGTTCAGAGAAGTCTTCTTCGAACATTCTTTGAACTGAGAAGGGAGTTATCTCTTCCTTGGTTTGAGAACTCAACACAAAGCTATGATTGGTGCTAAGACGGCCAGTGTCAACTTCACATGCTATGATCCGGTTACAAGACGAGACTGCATGCTCTTCGCAATCACGTTCCACACACTCCGACAGACTGACAGGGCCGATTATGCCCCAACCTAACAAGGTGCGAACGGCATAGCGATCTTCTCCTCTACCAACGATGACCTCTTTAGGCTTAATGGCCTTTGGGCAATTACAGCCAATCAGCAATCCGACCTCCACTTCCTCTTGATATGGCATTATCTTATCTTTGATTCTTTTCAGATGTGGCCATGCCGCCGCAACCTCCGGCTTGGGAATTTGATCCCTTCTTGAAGGTATCTGCTCCCTAGTATAAGTCTTGGGTAGTTCCACTTGAACACGTTGGTCAATCCTCTCGACTACTAATCCGTCGACTCGGGAAACAGGGATTTCTTCCTTTCCAAGCATGGTGCTGAGAATGAGCTTCGAATTCACGCCGGGGATTCCAAGTTTCTCTTTGACGTTGGTCGTAATAAATGTTGTATCACTTGCGTCGTCTAGTAAGGCGTAAATCATGATTTTGACCTCGGGATTATCCTTATGATGCACAAAAACTGGAATGATCAATGAATTGGTTACAACACCATGCCAATCGACTGCGCTACACACGCTGGCAGTGGGCTTGGAGTTCATATTTTCGACCACGACTTCAGAGCTTGCTTGATGACTATGAGCTGAATTGGACAAAGTTGATTGAGAGGTACTATGCTGACTTTTGTTCTGTTCCTTGTCATTAGGAATATGAAGAGAGGTGGGATGCTGTGTCCCGCATTTCTCACAAGTCAATCGGGCTCGACAGTTTTTTGACTGATGACCTTTCTTCAGGCATTCAAAACAAAGGCCTTTAGATCTAATAATCTCCATCCGTTCATCTACGCTCCCCTTGCGAAGCTCTCTGCACTTGTCGGGTTGATGACTACCGCTGCACAAGGGGCAGAAGCTTGTTTGCTGTTTTGGCCTTGGTACTTCATTGGATTTCCGTCTGCTTTCACTAGACTGGGTTCGAGAGGAAAGCGACACGAAACTATTTGCTCCTTGAACCCTCTTTCCCCTGTTCTTATTGGTCATCTTGTTTTTCTCTCTCTTCAGGGCTTCGGGGGAAAATACTGGATCATTTGCGAGGTCTGCTTCTTCCTTGACGAAAACAACTAAGTCGTGAAAGGATACTGTTCTGTTTGTCTTCCTCAAGAGGTCACATGCCTCGCGACGCCACCTAGAGCCCGACCTGAGTGTTAACTTGGAGCTGATTTCCTGCAATATCCTTGGTGAGTTCAGTTCTTCCATATACTGCATGGATTGCATAGCTCCTTCGCAGCAAACAAGAAAATCGACGAAATCTTGGATACCGGCACTATCTCCATCCGCTATCTGAGTCCAACTTCGCAGTCTGGACTTGTAAGCTTCGGCCACTCGAAACGGATTTCCGAACCGCTGAGCCAAGAGTTTGCGAGCTTCTTCGTAACCTTTGTCAGAGTTCCAAGTCAAGAAACCTTTAATGACTTTGTGGGCCTTGCCAGAAGTATACTTGCACAAAAAATACAACCTATCCCTCTGTGAGTCCACCTTCTTATCTATCATCGCCTCGAACGCAGCGATGAACGTAGGATAATCGAAATAGTTCCCACTAAACACTGGCGGTTCTTGAGAGGGCAGCGTGCTTGCTCTCTGCTGGCTGACAAACTGAGCACTTAATTCGGCTTGTTTGGCTTGAAGATTCACTATTTGTTGAAGGGTCGAATCTTGTGGCCTTGTTGTCCCTTCTGAAGCTGGCCCCTGCTCTTTTTTAACTATCGCGCTTACTGGAGACAACGGTGGCTCGAAAGAACTATGTTTTATCGGAAGTTTCCCTGCTTCAATTTTAGTTTCAGGTGCACTTTCTTGACTTTCCTTAATCAGTTTAAGATTTAGACGCGCTAGGCTGTTGGTCTCTGCCTGATCGATCATGACCAATCTGATTGCTTCTTCTTCAGCGTCTGCCAATGCAATCTCCTTCTCTTAACTGAATCCGCCTCAAATTGGTTTCATGTTCGAGATACTTCATTTCCACTTTAAGCTTTGCCGCTCTAGCTGCCGCCTCTGCTCTCTTTGACATGGCTGAAGATCTAGAAGAACCCGACGCTTTCGTTCTTCCCGAACGGCTTGACTTTGTTGACGTAGCCTCATGCCAGCTTCTTTCGTACTCTAATTCCAATTGCTGATCGATTGAACGAAGCCTTTCTGATAGGCGAATTCGACATTCGGTGTACTCCCGATCACATAGGTCAAAATCACGATAGGCGGCACCTTTAGCCCTCTCTTCTTCAAGCAATGCATCAAAGGCTCTATGTGCTACGTTCAACTCCTCTTTAATTGAGTCTAGATTTTCCATTTCCTTTTCTAACACTTCACGACCAACACGAGAGTCAAACAAAGAATAGATAATTCCAATATGTTTTCGTAATTTCATCTCAAATTCTCTTTTCTCTTTGCCGCGAATTTCCAACTGATAACCTCTTCCTTTATCAGTCAAAGTTCGCTCATGCAGGGCACGCAGTCCTGAATGACCGCATTGTATGTCCGGAAGACTTTGTTCTTCATCTAAACCAAAGTTTCTAACATCATGTAACCAATTTGAAATTTCGACATTTGGAGCTTCTTTATCTTCCACAACGAGAATCTTTCGAACTGTAACTCGAGGTGAAGGGGTACCACTAACACTCATCTTCAACGAGCTTTAATTCAAACCCAGGCGTCTATTGCGATATTTTACTGCAGCAGCAAGCGAACATCAAGGCCGAATAAATTGCGAAGAAAATCGCGACCGGACAAAATACCAAACGGGCGTGCTTTACGGAGACCGAAGTGACATTTAAATCGTGTTTATTGGTTGATCTCGTAAACTGTAAACAAACGATAAAACGCTGGCATAAGACATCTACATAAAATAGAATTACACAAAGCTACAGCATGAAAGAAATACTAAACAATACAAGCAAAACTATAAAGCTAGTAAAGCGAAATCGATGTAAATAAATTCACGCAGCCACGAGGACACGGTATGCAAACTACAATAATCACGCATGAATAATAACAAATACACTTAATTAAAAGCTAGCCATAAAACAAAAAGGGAAAGCTACAGATAAATGAACTTACATATCGGTCCCGCGACACCGTAGGCTTTATAATTTCTTCTCGTAGACAACAACACATACACGCTCCGCACTAAATTAACCACACTCCGAAATTAAAGAATCTAAAGATCAAAGGGCAAATAACCTAAAACGTGACGTAAATCACTGTCTCGCAAATGTCACGCATTAACAAATAATAATAATAATATTTATTATTTGTATTGCGCCTTTTCTATAAAATATTCAAAAGCGCATCACAATAAGAATTAATAAGTAAAAATTAACAATCTTCCTTATATCCTAAAATTATTAACATTCAAATGAGTAAACGATAATTACAAATATGTATAGATAAAAATGTACTAAGATAGCTGGAATGATTCCTTAAATAGAAATGTCTTAATTAAAGTCTTAAAAGATTCTAGGTTCGTTGTGTCGCGCGCGGACCGCGGCAGCTTATTCCATAAGAAAAGAGCAGCTACCTGGAAGGCTCTGTCTCCCGTTGTTTTCTTTGTTTTGGCACTTGGTCTTTCTAACAAACGACCATTGTTGTAGGACGAAGGCTGTTGAATGCTAATTAAATCTAGCCTGCGTGGCAGGCCGTAGAAAGGAGTGCCGGAATGTAGGGAGGGAGGGAGGAGGGACGGCCTGCAAGGATGCTATTGTTTTTTTGGTTTTTTTCGTCCACCAGATAAACGTAAAAATCCTGATTGGTCAGATTTTATGAATTACTCAATCCGTTGTTCTGATTGGTTAGCAACCTGTCATGCAAGGGCATCGGCCTTCTCAATTCAATATTCAACATGGCAGATTGGTTTGAACTGTTGCTGAAGGAAACGATACGATCTTTGGAAGAAAATGGAATCAAATTCATGCTAAAAGCAGAGCAAAAGACGGCGATCAGACATTTGTTTGAGAAAAAGTATCTTTTAGCTGTTTTACCAACAGGCTATCGAAAGAGTCTAATTTTTCAGCTTCTTGTGTTGCTCGCGAAAAGAGCAGGAAATTGTGCTTCTTTGTTAGTCATAACGCCTCTTGTCAGTATCATTAACGACCAGGTTATGGAAGTCGAAGCCATGCATTTGACTGCTTGTAATTTGGCTCAGATTCTAGGTAATTTGGAAGACATCGAAGGAGGGAAATTTAATGTTGTCTACGCATCAGCGGAAAGTGCCACAGATAAGCGATTTCTTCAATCACTGAAGAAGAACACTACTTTCAGTAGCAGTTTAGTGGCTTGTGTTGTGGATGAGTCGCATACAGTTGAAACACGGACCGGTTTAAGGTGAGGGATTGTATATTTTAATTTTCAGCTGTTTTTTATAGATTCTGCAAAATGTGTTTGCTGCACATAACAATCTTTTGTTTGAGAAGAATTCCAATCAACCTATTGTGAAGTAAACATAGGACTTATATTTATTCTAGAAAATCAAAGGGCAGGAAACATGGATATGATACAACTATTGCATTTCGTGGAGCCTATGGAGAGCTTTCCCTTCTCCGCTCATTCTTAAAGAAAGGTAATTTGTAGCCTTTAAATCGTTACAGAGTTCTCCAACTAGTAACACATTTATTTAAAATTAATTAATGCATAATTCTCATACTGTTACATAAACTGTTATTGAAATACAAGAATGTATATGGCAGGCGTGACAGGGTCCAATGATTAAAGTCTAGCCTTGTACATGTATGCATAATGAATGTATGGTGCTGTGCAAAAACCTTACCAAAGTACCTACATGTAGACTACATGGCTCGCCCGTATGTTTACCTTCATTTAGTTTTAAATTTTATTTGTTAGTCTCTTTGTTTTAGATTATATTCATGATAATGATCTTGAGACAATGCAAAATAAAAATTAAACAAGTCTGAAATTAATGAATATGAACAACATCATAAACATTGTAAGCCTCATTAAGGCATGAAGGTGATTTTTTTCATTGTAATAACAGGAACTCCATTTGCTGCATTGACTGGCACAGCTGATTCAGAAACATGTTCAGTAATACAATCCAAGCTGTCACTGAAAGATCCAATGGTCATCCGCATCAGTCCAAACCGAACAAACTTACGTTTTTCAGTACACAACAAAAGTAAGCCTGAAATGTTTAATGGACTCAATTGGGTGATTGATCATGTTAAGGAGAAAGGAGAGTCAGCCAGCAAAACTATCATATTTTGCAACACAATGAAAGACATTGCTTGTGTAATAAACTTGGACATTTTGCATATTCTCCAAAGAAATCACGTGAACATTCTGATTGTCTTGTTGGAATTTACCATTCAAGCTGTTGGCAACATAGCAAAGACAGAGTTGTCCAGTCACTAAAAGGTCAGGGGAAAGTGCGATTGGTTGTGGCCTCAACTGCTCTGAGCATGGGTGTCAATTTTCCAGATATCCACTACATTATTAACTGGGGCCCTACTCGGAGCCTGTTAGAGCAACATCAAGAGGCCGGAAGAGCTGGCAGAGATGGTCTACCAAGTCATGTTCAGATAATCTATCATGGCCAGCAGCTCTCCCATTGTGACGATGACATGAAGGAGTTTGTAAAGACAACAGGTTGCTTACGTGTGGCAGCTTACAAGTCGCTGGACAAGAGGATCCAGCCACAGGAGCCTCAACACTCTTGTTGTAGTCATTGCAGCCTAAATTGCAAGTGTGATCACTGTGAAACAAGTTTACCTTTGTTTGAAAAGCCTCATGCAAATGTACATATTGTACATATTGAAGTTTTTGAAGGAGGTTTTGTGGCTGTCTGGATAGTAGCGAATTACAATAATCAAGTCAAGAAGTCACAAAAGCATGTATAAGTATTTCAAAGTGTTGATAAGATAGAAATCTCCTTATTGTAGCTAAATGTCGAAGTTGATAAAAGGCAGTCTTGCAGACGGAGTTAACATGTTTCTTCATCAGTAGCGTCTTGTCGAACCAGACTCCAATGTTTCTAACGGATTCGGAGGCTTTCATTAGTTCAGTGCCAGCATACACAGAATCCAGAGATGGAGACGGTCTGTGATGTGCATGAAGTATCAGCAGCTCTGTCTTATCATTGTTCAATTTGAGCTTGTTGTCCGTCATCCATTCATTGATATCAGAGACACAAGCTTCTATTGTTGACCTAACCTCATCAAGAGTGACGATGTAACTGGAAGGCTGGAAGGACATATAGACTTGCAAATCATCCGCGTAAAAATGATAAGACATGTTATGCTCTTTAATAACACCTGCAAGGGGTGCAGTATATAATAAGTATAAGATTGGTCCTAGCACAGATCCTTGTGGAACTCCGTAAAGAAGATCGCGTCTAAATGAAATCCATTCCCAACACATACGAACTGACTGCGATTAGTGAGGTATGAGTGCAGCCATTTAAGAGCTTTCCCGTCAATTCCAAATCGATGACGTAGTCTTGAGAGCAATATAGAATGATCTAGGGTTTCAAATGCTGCCGAGAGATCGAGTAACAGCAGTGCGACGCAATTACGTTCATCAATACTACGTAGAATATCATTTTGCACCTTTACCAGCGTTGTTTCAGTCCTATGTCCTTGTTTATAGGCCGATTGGAGAAGTTCGTGGAAATTGTTATCATCAAGGTAAGAGTTTAGGCTAGCTGCAACCACTTTCTCTCTTGCCTTCGAAATAAATCTTAAATTAGAGATGGGCCTAAAGCTTGGAAAAAGTTCATTATCAAGTGAGGGCTTCTTTACCTTCGGAGTTAAAACACCCTGCTTAAACTTTGCTTGAACTACCACTTCCTCAAAGGATAGATTCACTTTACTTTAGTAGTAGTAGTAGGGTGTCAGAACAGGCCTTCATTTGTTTACCCGGTAGCGGATCAAGCATACAGGCCTTTCCCCACATATTTGCAAGTAACGTTGTCAACTCATCAGCGGTTGTAGGTGTAAAAGAATGCAACTTGCAA
>NC_090896.1:23435490-23440490 GCF_036669925.1 Montipora capricornis
CCCAAACTGACGCACTTCACTCATGATGTTATGAACGCTGGTACTATGTTGGCAGCCCTTGACCATAACTTCAATGCTAACAGACCTCAGGTCACGCACTATATTTAACCACTATATTTAACCTTTAAGTCCCAATGTCAACAGGCAAATTCTCCTCACTCGTTTCCATAAATTGGTTATAAAACTAGTGGGAAAAAGTTGTTAAACAAAAATAATACAATTTTTTTACTGTTCATCATTTTCTTAATTCTCATAACTTCTCTGGTTGATATTGCAAGAGGAAAATTCTAAATTGAGATCACTATTAATGAGTATCTTTAAATCTGATATGGGCAAGCTAAATTTTTCATTCAATTTGCTTGGCCAAAATAACCCAAAACCTAAACATCAGTGCAAGAATGAATAGATATAGACGTCTTGCAGCTGTTGAATAAACTCAAGTCTAAAACACTTGGCTGTGCCTAATGTTCTAAACTTGATAAACCACTACTCCTGCTTGTTTAGTAAACTGTACTTCAGTAATGGTAAATATTTGACTGACCATAAAATAAATAGTTGGAAAAAACATTCTTATAAGCCACGTTTACCACTCAGCAAGAGATGTCCACATTAACATTTTTGTTATTCACTTCCTACATGTAACAAACATGTAATTATTAATTTCTACTAGGCTTTGATTCAAACTGGAGAATTGTAGGGCAAACCCAGATTTAAGATTTCCTGGAGTAAAGTGTCAAAGCGGTTTGGAGCAGAGCCAGTTCTGGAGGATATACTGCAAGCAGCATTTCATTTAGCATCATCAGGAACAAAGCCAGGTCTGGTGTGATGGCTCCTGCACAAAGGCCACGCCGGAAGGAAATCATTGACACCAGACAGCGGTTATCCCGTTTCAAATAAATAAATAAATAAATCTGTGATTAGGACCACTTTGTGAATATCGCAGTGTTCAGTTGCTCTAAAATTTTACTGGTTAATTAGCTGATGTCAGAAATATTCTTTATTTACTGTTTAAATGGTTACTTGGGTTTCACACATGTGAGTCTCTGGATCAAACTCTTCTTGTGAAAGACCCATTTATTTCTTCGCAGAACATTAAGACACAGAGACCAAATTTTAACCCTCCTTGAAATAATGTTTCATTTATGAACTATGAAGCTGTTTTGATTAAAGAGGATAAATCACTAGGAGCTCTCCCCTCTTGTGAAAATCATCGAAATAAACCCTCCAGTGTAACACTAAATTCAATGCTGACCAAAAAGAAAAAAAACAAAGTGTTATGATTCATGCACATGCCCTGAGGCAAGTACCCCTTTCTTTTATGTATAATTATTTTACGAAATTTAATATAAAAACATGACAAAGGACTGAGAAATAATGTCTATTTCACCAAAATTTGTTCTGTTCATATTAAATATTTAAAAAATCTCTTCATGCTTGTTCAAGTTCACTGTCATCATCGCCTCCTCCGATATACCCCATGTAACTGCCATCTTCAGATGGAAAACCACCCCTTGTCTTCTTCACTGCACATGACGGGCTTACACGGTGAATTGTCTTGGCTAGATGGCCGTGGACCCACCAAGGCGAACTGCCTGTAGACTGAATAACGGAATGACCTGAATAGCAATCAAGCAGAAATAAATTCCAAGCAAACAATAATTGGCCATGGAACAATGGTTTTATAGGTAACCTCCTGGGTTACGAGTCACATGGAGCAAGTAGCATAAAACCTAGTGCAACAACATTTTTTTTTTCAATGTAATCATTACAGGAGTAAGATTTTTTTGTTGTTTTGGACATTAATAAGAGATTAGTAAAATAAGAATGGGGAGAAGAAGAATTTACATTTTAAAATCATATTTCTCAGCCTAGAGGAATCACTGTTTTGATTCCTCTTTGATTCCTGTAATAGTTTACTAACAGGTCTTCCAGATAAGGAAATTTCAAAGCTCCAGCGCGTGCAGAATGCTGCAGCGAGGCTTATTGTTGGTGCTGCAAAGAATGAACATATGTCACCCATATTACAGCAACTACACTGGTTGCCTGTAAAGTTCAGAATTGACTTTAAGATTTTGATGCTAACTTATAAAGCTCTTAACAATCAAGCTCCCGATTACATTTCTGAACTATTGACTTTGTATAAGATCTTCCAGTCAAATGCTTCTTGTTGTACCTAAAACTAAAACTAAGCTTTATGGGGACAGATGGTTTGCTGCCAGTGCCCCTAAACTTTGGAATGCACTACCAGTAGAAATTAAGAATTCTGAATCACTCGATATTTTTAAGAGTAAAGTTAAAACACACCTGTTCTGCCAGTGCTATAGAGTATAGAGATCATATTATATATAGTTTATAGAGATTACTATTATTATTATGTATAGTGTATAAGCCTTATTTGCATTATTATACAGGATATAGATTTTCTTGTTTTTCTTTCGAAATCTAGTGTAATTTTAGAGTTTCTCATACTGCATGTAATTTGAATGTAAGATTGTAAAGCTTTGAGAATTTTGTAAAGCTATATATATTATTATTATTATTATTATTATTACTGTTTTTATTTGTAACATAAGCAGTCATGTGTAACAGCAAGCTTAAATTTTGACTCCACTATCCAATCAGACACAACACAACTGTGTAGATACATGGGCATGTAGGACAGCAAGCGCCACAAGCCGGTCTGTTTTGCTTACCATATGCATACAAACTCCGCTCTAGCATAACAATACGTAAGCCTACTTAATGGTACTGACCTCCTAAAAACTTGTTAAAGGAAAAGTACACTGGGCACCTGCCGGATACAAAAACCCAAAACCCTTCGGGAATGAGGGAACGTATTCTCCAAACCCTATGCAGGTGCCACTACCCTATGGAGGCTAAGGGGAAAATTTAACAAAAAAGTAGGTGAAGAAAGCTGAAGCTAGACTGATTCAAATCCCTAATGGGTCACTATTTGTACGACAAATTACCCATAATCCCCACCAGACAACCGGACCCAGTCCTCTGGTCCGTGCCGTCAAAATATCCATTTCTGCCAATTTCACAGGCTACAACTGTCAGAAATAGCATTTTCCATGGGGGGGAACTCACACTTGGTGATAACCAAAAGATCAAGAAGTCTGCAAATACTTAACAAACAAGTGAAATGAGGCATGTCAGTTAGTCTTTACATCATGTCAAGCTCACTCTAAACTTTAAACTCACTGATTTAAATGACATTCATAGTGACATTTCAAACCACCAAAAGTTGCAGCAAAATGACATATATATAACCCTGCAATTGTTATTGCTTAACTTGATTGCCTAAGAAAAATACTGTGAGCAGCTAAAACATACTGTAGTCCTTCAAAATATGTACATATATATCGTTTTGTCCTGTCCCGCAGGATATTGATAGGCTCAAGTTACAAGAAGATTGGGAGAAATTCGAGAATAGGCTTAGAGCAGCCACGTTTTTCTTCAATAATCGTGATATTAATAATGGTCCGACAGTAGAAGAAAGGAAGCCTGTCTTCCCCACAGTTAAAAAAGTTTCGTCATGGAAAGCCCCTGTTTCCAAATTTCCAGAAGTTGAGTTGTTTCTCGAATCGGTCAAGAGAGAGCTATTCGATCCCACAAACGTTTCTACTGTCCATGACAATCTTTCTGTAGGTGAGAGAAGGGCTTTCTCTCGACTCAGAAACCTAGATGAGCAAGCTATTAGAATTCAAGACAAGGGCTCCAAATTTGTTATTCTGGATAAAACAGAATATTCATCTAAAATGCTTGGCCAATTGGAAAACCCACTCCACTATAAAAAACTTGATTTCGATCCTAGTGCCAACTATGCTAATACCATTTTAGAGTGCAGTAACAAATGGCTACAGAAAGGGCAAATCGACCAAAATATTGCTAATTGGGTTGTTAATAACAAAGCCAAACCGGGCAAAGCCTTTGGGACTATAAAGACGCACAAGGAAGGGAACCCGCTTAGGTTAATTACTTCTTGTCGTGGGACAGCAATTGAAAACCTTTCTGCATTTACCGAATTTTATCTCAAGCCATTAGCCCAAAAACTGCCTTCATTTGTCAAAGATACTACCCACTTACTGCAAAAAATTGAAGATCTCAACAAGACTGGACCATTCCCCGAAGGTACCCTTCTTGTTTCCTGGGACGTTGTGTCAATGTTCCCCAATATTGACAACAATCTGGGAATAAAAGCTGTCACAAATGCTCTTAATTCACGAGAATTCCAAATTCCGTCAACTGAATGTATCGTTGAAGTTGTGAAGATCTGCTTAGAGCACAACAATTCCCACTTTCAGGATCAACAATTTTTGCAAACGCGTGTAGTTACGCTGATTTGGCAATGGGAATTATCGATCAAAAGGCCAAATCTGGGGAGACCAAACCTAAATTATGGTGGAGATATCGAGACGACATTTTCGATCTTTGGACCCAGGGTACCACCAAGCTGAAGGATTTTACCGAATTCATTAATTCATTGTACCCCACCATTTACCATGGTATGATCCGAAATTTCACTCAATGTTTTGGATCTCACCCTCCTTTTAGTTGATGGGTTTATTCAGACTGATATCTATTCCAAACCTACGGATCATCACATCTACTTATTGCGTAACAGTGCCCATCCATCTCATTGTACCAGGGCTATCCTGTTCGGAGTTGCTACAAGAGTTCGCAGAAATTGTTCCACAATTGAAAAGTTTGAAGAACGTAGCAAGGAATATCAAAATTATCAAGTAGATCGTGGTTACCACCCTTCTAAAGTTAAAACACAATTTGATAAGGCCAAAGATACACCCAGGGAGGACCTTCTTTCACCTAAAGAACGAGAGAAAAAGGTTATTTTTCCCCTTGTGGTCAATTTTAACCCTCATTTGCCCAACATTGGTAAAATCATTAAGTCGTATAGCCATTTAATTTATGATTCACCGACATTAGCACAGATTTTTCCCAAAGGGTCAATCATTCCATCTTATAGAAGGGCCAAAACC
>NC_090896.1:23445490-23447990 GCF_036669925.1 Montipora capricornis
AAAGTGCAATTCGAAGTCTACGCCAAAACTCGGAGCTGTGAATGGTCGTGGCTGAGTTTGGATGTGCTAGGTTGGGTTGCTTCTATGGTGTTTCCATAGTATTCGTAAAAACCTTGAGATTGGGGAGGATAATTTAAAAAAAGCACGTCCGCAAAAGCGCGAAAATTTCAGAATTCCCGCATTTACATCGTGTTGCAAATCAATCGCGTTTCATTGACAAGCGTCGACAGTAACCGCCAATATTCCTATTGTTTAGCTCGAGTTTTCCAAATTCTGCCTGCCGCACTCAAGCACTACGGGGCCTTTGATGTTTTTACAGAGTTCCCGATGAAAGATCTTTACCGCAAAGTAAACAAATTTTCCGAAAATGAATGAAGGGGGTAGTTCCAAAAGAAACTGTTTCTAAAGAAACTGTGGTGCTGCGTTGGTGGGGAAGTAGTAGACAAAAATTTTTTGGTTTTATCAACGGAATTGATCATGTAAATTGGCCACCGTACAGAGATTCTAAAAGCTGACGTTTCGAGCGTTAGCCCTTCGCTCATTCGCTCTGACGGTGACCAATTTACATTATTAACTCCGTTGATAAAACCAAACAAATTTCCGAAAAGTTTCCCAAAGGCGACCCATGCCATAGATTTCAGAATGCCAGAAGAGAATTTTAAAATAAATCAATCAACCTGTATTCTGTTACAACAGCGGGAGACCGATTTTTTTAAAGCCAAAAATGCCACATCGCGAACCAGCACGTGCAGGAGTTGTAATAGCCACCTTCACATCAATCAATGTAAAGTTTGAATATTATTTTTCATATGGCCGACTGGAAAAATCTACCATCCAATTACACAGACATCTTCATGTAAACTTTGCCGTGACTTTTTATTGCCAATTGATGTGTATCAATTTTCCTCATTTTTCTTACATTTACTAAATATAAATGATCTCGTTCAATTCAATTAGTACATTCATGTCCATTATCTTCATACCAACGCTAACTCAAGCAGCAAGCGGGAAGCGTAAATTAGTACTGCACTGGTGCATTTGTCCACTTGAAGCCAGTTTGCAGACAAAACATGAAGGAATTTTCCCAAATAGAATCTCCTCCAGGTGAGAGCAACAAACTCAGGGGGAAGAAAAAATGTCCACTTAAGAGAACAGACCTTTGCTGCGAAAGTTTGCAATTAAATTTGTGAAACTTTTGCGGTGACGTGTCCTATGTCAAAAGCGGACCCTTGCTGCGAAAATTTGCGATTAACTTTGTGAAACTTTTGCGGTGACGTGTCCCATGACAAGAACGGACCTTTGTTGTGAAACTTTTGTGGTGACGTGTCCCTTTGACAAAAACGGGCCTTTGCTGCGAAACTTTGCGATGACGTATCTATTGGCAAGGACGGACCTTTGCTGCGAAACTTTGCAATTAACTTTGTGAAACTTTTGCGGTGACGTGTCCTATGACAAGATCGGGCCTTTACTGTGAAACTTTTGCGGTGACGTGTCCCTTTGACAAGACCGGGCCTTTGCTGCGAAACTTTGCAATTAACTTTGTGATACTTTTGCGGTGACGTCTCCTATGACAAGAGCGGGCCTTTGCTGCGAAACTTTGTGGTTAACTTTGTGAAACGTGCGTTGACGTTATTGATTCAATCCATCCTTTCTTGCCTCGTTACTGCATTCCTTCAACAGGTTAACCAATCATACACTCACTCCTTTTCTTCATTCTTTACTTCATTCGTTCATCCATTTATTCATCCATGCATTGTTTACTGGCATGTTAAAATGGGGGTGACAGACCTGTGTGACTCCCGCTGTGTGCCCATTGTGTTGATAAAAGCCTTTATAGTTTTGCTTTAACAAGCATGTCTTTAAGCGATTTCCCTTTTCTATAAGAGATCAAGGGAGGTTCCTTGTATATCTCTCTTAGTAGCGGCTGGTTTTGTATTAAATGCCATTTTTCTGTAAGAATGTTTTTCAAACATGGCAGTGATGGATGAAATTGTGTCACAAAGGGTAGAATTTTCTTCTGCGCTTTCTGTGTTAAAAAAGGGGGTTGACAGGCCTATACGACTCCCTTGTACGTGGTCTGGTTTCTGTTGCCTTTGTCATAAAGTTGCTCTCTTGAGTACATATGTGACCATCCACGGGAAAACCAACAAAAAGGTGATGACACGGGCACGCGTGCATGACATGGCACGCTGAGCGTGACATACAACACGC
This sequence comes from Montipora capricornis, assembly GCF_036669925.1. Classification (NCBI taxonomy): domain Eukaryota; kingdom Metazoa; phylum Cnidaria; class Anthozoa; order Scleractinia; family Acroporidae; genus Montipora; species Montipora capricornis. The sequence continues at coordinate 23,447,702 of NC_090896.1, forward strand.
CATATGCGCATATTTAATAAGTAGCACAATAGATGTCACGGTGGCTTTTGTTGTGCACACTGAGACACTCCAAACCTTTTGTTTAGCGTGGCGTGTTGCATGTCAGATGCGTGCCAAAACAGGCACCGTAAAATTGCAAAAGTAATGCAAACGAAATTTGTCGAAATTCGTCCTTTGTTCTCACGAATTTTCCACGAAAAGTCATCGAATTTTCGAACGATTTTTCGTAGGGTTTGAAGCGAAAAATTCACGATCTTTCTCGAAAATTCGAGATAACCAAACCAAAATT
>NC_090896.1:23460490-23462990 GCF_036669925.1 Montipora capricornis
GTTAGCCTTTGCGTTAAAAGAAAGGCAACATACGAAGCAGTATTGCTATCCTGACAATTACGTCAATTTCAAAGAAGCACAGATTGAAGCCCATAGACATGGTTAAAGGAAGGACAGGCCTTTTTAGAAAGTATCTACCTTCAGAATGTGTGGATCTACTCCAGAAAACACAGCATTGGGATAAACCTTATACCTTGGCAAAGCCACCAGGATATACTGTGGTAAACTGCCAACCTTCTGAAGGGTACAACAAGCTGAATCTGTCCTTTACTGATGTATCAAATGTTGATACAAGCGAGACAAGGGAAGATATTTGTTGTGAGGTTGAAGGGGAAGAAGAAGGGGAAAAAGAGGGAGAAGAAGATACGGCATCGCCATCTACAAGCACTCTAGGAAAAAGTTCGCATCAGCAAGTTGCTAACAATTCCCAAGACGTGACAGATTTTAAAGTATGCCAGGCAAGTGAGCACAGTGGGTGTGAAGATGATGATGCAGTATTACTACCAACATATACTCCACCAAGAAGTGGTGTATGTGGTCAAGATGAAGACAAGGACCATAAAGATGAAAATGTGGTTGATGATAGCACGGACAAAGGAGGAAGAGCTTGGAAGTGTGTGAATGGGCGGTTGATGTACTTGCATGTAAAGCAGGCGATCAAAATTCTTTTGCCACGGGAGTACATATCACGTTCACGCCAGAAAAGGCATTGGGCTTCAAAGTATCTTCCAGGAAAAGAGCCTTTAAATCCAAACCACAACATATTTAAATACTGTGACGTTGCTTTGAAGGTTGTCCAGAAAGGGAAGAAGAAGTTTCAGATTGGCTGGGTCGAGGCAATTCAGTTAACAAAAGATGGTTCTGAAATCACAAGTTTTCAAACAAAGAGCAAATTGCCTGTACGGATTTGATGCTCCCTATATAACCATGAAGGAGATGGTGTTTACGGAGTCCGGGACGACGTTATTCTTACCAACTGGAAAACAAATTCAAGCATCATTGGTAAGATAGTCCTCAAGCCAATACCGGGACAACGTTTCAAGTACACACTTCATCCTTCATCCGAAGACTATCTTGACAAACTTGGAAATGTTCCCGCCTACTGCTGTGAAAAGGGATCGTCACCTTCTCTGATAGAAGATGACAATCACAGCGACAACAGCAGTAGTGAACTTGATGACGAGTTCTTTGAAGTTGAAGATGTATTAGACAGACGTCTGTCAAAAGATACTCTCTTTTACGAATACAAAGTCCGGTTCAAAGGGTATGGATCCGAAGAAGACATGTGGCTTCCATCTTCGTTCTTTAATAGACCCATACAATTTCAATCTACATGTACGTCAAAATTTGGACGTAAAAGGAAGCACAGTCTCGATCCGGAAAATGCTGTGGAGGTCAAGAAGAAGAAGAGCTTTAACGAGAGTGAACCAAAGGAACGGAATTCGAAATTGAAAAGCTCTTGCCAAGTCGGGAACAAGGTGAATCTCAGAAACGAGCGCAAAAAGAGCAGAAAGCCTTCACCAAATGAAATAAAAGAAGCTCTAGAAGAAAGGTCAAACTCATTGGACGCAAGCAGGTGTAAAACCCAGTCCATGAAGCTAGGACCGAAGAGAAAACAGGAAAGAGGGAAAGCTTTTCATTCATCACTGCACCTTACCCCAAATATCAAGACGTCAGAAGATATAACCATGGCTAAGGGTAATAGACCAGTAATAGCAAGCAAATATGCCCCGACTAATTTGATGAAAGAGACTCAAGCCCTGGATGAAACAAGAGAGGCGATGTTTGCGAAGAAGAGGAAAGGCTCAGCAATTAGCAAATTCGGTATCCTTCAGATGAAGGAGAACAAGACAAAGAAGGCAGATGAGGAAGCAGCCGATGTTGAGCACGCCATTGTTGTTGAAGATGAAACATCTCAAGATTTGGTAATAGACATTGGCGTCTTAGCTGATGTTCGACATCGTAACGACAGGTTTCTCTACCCAAGACGCATTTACGAGAGTCTATATTTCCTGAGGTTGACGATGCGTTAGTAAACTATGGAGTCTGCAAGAGTACTAATGCCCCGAATTGCGACCCACTCACTGTTGACAAACTGCCACCACTCTCCGTTCTCCAGCAGTTAGATGGCGAGATGAGGAAGTCTGAAAACACAGGATCAATCGCGAAATTCACTTTTTACGGAAATCTTGATTTAGAAGGTATTCGCATTCTGCAGAGATTTCATCAGCTGAAAAGTTTGCGACGAGAAACTGCCTTTGAGAAGACGTGGTTGAAGACTGTGTTAGCAAATACGAAGCATGAAAAGGAAATTACTCATGCACTTTTAGACCGATGGAATGTCGATGACATGTATCTAACCTCGTATCAAAACTACAGAATCACCTCGCAAGAGTTTTCTCTCCTTTGTGGAGAGAGATATTTGAGCGTTGATACAAAAGTACTGCGATACAAAAAACCAATATGTTTTGCACTGGTTGGGGGTTTGTAGTTAACTATT
>NC_090896.1:23467990-23482990 GCF_036669925.1 Montipora capricornis
GGACAGCATGAACTTGAACACACAGAAACAAGAACTGACTTCAAGCTTGAATAGAGGGGGACTCTGGAAAGTTACATTGCCAGATTTTAAGATCTTTTTTAAGACTGATGAATGTTTCAGGCAACCAGCCTCAAAAGCTGGTTTACAGAGAATTGACATTGTTGGAACTACCAAAAACTCAACTTCAGACAGTGATGTCTTGGTCAAATATCAACTAATTCTATTCGAGGCAGACTGTGAGTTAGATAGATATGTCCAAAAAGATGTTTTGCACAACACTGTAAGCTTATATATCAGAGTACGGTAATTCCCTTATGCTAAAGATATTGTTCAGCAATATAAAATCAAGTCTCTACAAAAGGAAATAAATTGAAGTTGCAAAGAAAATGAAGACAGGAGTAGTAACAAACGGCTGCATTATTTATTATGACAATATGACAATTATTAAATGAGTACCGAAGTAGACGACTGTCATTTTCTATGTTATATTGTTGTCTATATTGAATATCTTAACTAAATAATCTAACTTATCTTAGCTACTTAACAATTAATTTTTTTTTAATATTTCAATCAAAGTCCATTGGTAGTCATCTACCACCTACAAGCAAACTTAAAAACAAGCAATTTACAAAGTCGTAGAAGTAATGATTGTACTTGTTCAAATTTAACGTCATGTTTGAAAATATTAATTCCATTTCTTTTTACATGGCAACCGATCGTTGGTTACTTGTTCCCATGCCCTGCGTTTATCTTGTCTTCCTCGTGTGTTTCCACTTGTACAAGATATTGTCCTTTGGACACGAATGGTATTGTCATTGTACCCAAATGTGCCGATATCTGGGTTGTCATTTCTTCGCCCCAATTTTCTTTGGCTACCAAAGTATTCCTCGACTGGGTCCTGGCAGAAACGTTCTGTCAGGACATACTCCGTGCCTTCTTGTAGCAGAAACTTGCAAATGTCAATCAGAGCATTGACAGTAATTTGGAAGCCTTCATAGGTTTGTCATGATATGAACATTTTTGATCTTGCACTTTGGGTGAAATTGCCTGGTCTTTGCTCTGTGCTATCCTTCCACTTTCTCAGATATTCAAGAAATCCTGTCAACCACTGGAACCTACCATTTAGAAATAGAACAATACCAATAATAAAAACAATAATAGTGTTTTTAAAATAGTAGCAAATGCAAGGGATGATAATTAACAATAATTATTTATTTGCTGAAGGTGAAGTTAAATACTAAGTGAATAATAAGTGAATAGTTGTTTTAGTATAATTACATATTAGTGAATATCAATAAACACAATGATGAACAGAAAAGGTAAAAAAAAAAACAGTAGGATGTCACAATTTCGTCAAATGTACAGCATAGGACAAAGCACACTAGAATTATCATGATGATTTATGTAATTATACTGAAATTTAAAAAGCAGGATCATCTTTGATGTAATTATTCACATTTTCCTTCATTAACACAAGTCATTTTCATTTTTGAAAAAAAAGAAAGATCATCCAAACAGCCCTAAAATTGAGTAATGTTCAAATAAATGTACCTTTCGTCATCAATAGATCTGGGCCCGGTTGTTCAAAAGCCGATTAACGCTAAAACGTTAAAAATTAACCAAGGAGTTTATTTCTCTACTCCCAAATGCTGTTCAACGCTGATATTTGACAAAATTTTACATTAGAAGAACTCAATCCTGGAAAACAAAAATAAGCAAAAGAAACTTTCACCAAAAATTTGAAAATATGAAACAAGTGTTTACGCTAATCCTGGATTAAGTTAATCGGCTTTCAAACAACCGGGCTTTCTCTTCTTCTGAGATTCAGCCAAACTTGTGACATTTAAACAATCAAAGAAGTTGTCAACCATCTCACACAGCTTTGAGGTTGCTGCTGCTTCAGGGGGACCAAATGCCCGCAGCACTTTAGCCAGTGAGGAACTTAATCCGTTTGATTTCTCGAATGAGTTTTTTGATTTCCAAAATTTCTTCTTTTGATTTCTCAAATGGTTTTTTGATTTCCAAACTTTATCCGTTTGATTTCTCGAATGAGTTACAGGAATTCCCACTTGTGAACCACAGCCCATCTAGCAGTCCTCGCTAGGACGTTAAGTACAGTACCGCTCAAAAGTAAGTTACCACCTCGCGTTGCGTTTCCTGCGCGACGCGATTCGCGTAGCGCGAGAATAATGGAAGCGTAAATTTCTGGCATATATTAGGAACTAATGTGTTACGCGAAATTGATCAATTTCGCGTATAAATTATCTCTGCAGTTGCGTGAGTAAGCGAAGGCGATTTTTGATTTGTTAAATTGTATGGGAGTTGCCTAAATTGCAAACTGCGAATTTGCGAATTGGAGACGACGTTTAAGCTACAGTAAACATGCATCTGGTTTACAAGCGGAAATTCCGATGAAAAATAAATTCTTCACATGCGAACAAGCGATGATTTCGTTGAAACATCGACCATTTGGTGGAAAAAATTCGGCGATCTTCTGTGCAAAGTTAATAAATGCGTGGAGTTGACTTCAAATCGATTCATGCAAGTTTCTTTTCCACACCTTAAATCGATCGTCGATCATGTGTGGGTCTGATTTTCTTCATTTGTTTGGAAATTAGCGATAGACTGTCACAATATCAATAAAAAAAATCCACGTCTAAATTGCCATAAGGAAACGACGTTTAAGCGTCAACAAAAACATGCGTCTAGTTTACAAACGAAAATTCCGATGGAAAATAAATTCTTCATACAGGGTGTTTCTAAAACTCATACACGAAGAAGCGACTATTTCGTTAAAACATCGTCCACTTGGTGGAAAAATTCTTACAAAAACAATGTCCATTATGCGTTGCTAAAATTTCTTGCCAACTTCAAACCTTTTGAGGTGTGAAATTTGAAACATACATTCTTTAAATATCCGCAAACATTGAAAACGAAACTTCATGCACAATGAAAGGGTGAATTTGTTCTCGACGCTCACACACGACGAACATTAACAGCAACAAATAATAATTACACAGAATAGAACTACAATTAACTTTATTCCAAAACATCCGTTCCACATAACAACAATACGATGATTATTTACAGCTACAGTCAGCAGTACTGTTAGCGTCCACAATCTTAAGTTCGCACTCGATAAGGCATTAATTATCTGAAGCGTTTCATTCTTTGACCATCGGGTTAAAATTTGCGTTTAAAATTTTCAGAACGAGTCTCCAAAAGGAAACACAAACCAAGGATTATTATTATCTTGAAACGCGTAAATAATACGAGAACTTACTTTCCTTACAAAAGCGCTTGATTCACGGTTTGCCGATCGGCGAACGAAGCTTTGTAAACAATGAAATGTGCTCGGAAATTGCCACATTTTTACATACGAAGATACTGCAATTTATCATAGGCATACTCCGAGTTTCTTCGAAAATTGGCCTTTCACAAACACCTTCCACGGTTAAAATTTGAAACAAAAGGACAATTAAAATCGCGCGCGAGCGTCAAGCCACTGCACTTACAGATTTCTTACCATCACGCGCGACGCGATTCCTGTAGCGCGCGACGCGATTCGCGTTGCGCCGGAGGGTGGTAACTTACTTTTGAGCGGTACTGTATGGCTGCGCTGTCAGGACAACGAATTCCTGAAAACGGTACATTTCAATGGTTTCAGTGCTTGTACAGTACTGTGCAAAAGTCATGCAAGCGATAATCGCTGAATATCGTGCTTTGTTCCTGTGATTTATCGCCGATAAATCAGGGAGATATCGCTCGAATCGGTGAGCATCAAAACGATAAATTAGCGATAAATCGCCGTGATCTTAACGATTTATCGCTGTGATATCTTTTAAGCGAGAAATCGCTGCCACGATATCTCGTACAGCAAAGCGATATGTCGCAGCGATATATCATCGATCATTGTAGTGAAGTTCGCTATAACGATAAAAAATTATATTATAGTGAAGCCATTACATGTATGATGAGTTAGTGTCGAATGTAATGAACACAGTCGAGCAATAACTGAACATATTGTGAATCGAAGCTACGATTGACTCCTCTAAAGCCTAAACAAACTTACCTCGTTACACTGCAGCGAACGAGACTGTGAAGGTGATTCCACAACCCAAAAGCATCGCATTTTCTCTTTTGTTTCGCTGTCGGAGCCGAGAGAGCGGCAAAGTCAAAACTTGACGATTTCAAGTGTGTGTAAACAAACACAGTCCCAGTCCCCAGTCCCCAGTCTCTGCACGGTGAAGGGGCAGTTACGCTACCATAGCAACAGCATTTACGTTTGTCAAAATCGCGTGTTATTCGCTCTGTGCGGAGTATTTGTCATTCACTTTCAAACAATCTTGAGGTTATCATGGCTAAAGTTACGAATTATACAAGAACTCGAATAGAGCTCCTACAGAGGCAAGGTCTTCACCCAGCTGAAATCTTAAGGTTATTAAAAACCGAAGGTTTAGCTGTCAGTCTTGCTAGTGTCGTTCGCATCATCAAGAAACTGAAAACCACCGGCTCTGTGGCAAATCTACCGCGCTCTGGCAGACCAGCGAAGATATCTGATGAAGCCAAAGTTTTCATCGATCGGCAGATGCGAAAAGATGACGAGATGACGAGTTGCAGAATCAAGAAAAAGCTGGCTAAACGTGGAATAGATGTGAGTTCGTCAACTGTACGAAGAGCTCGGTCGCAACTTGGCTGGACTTTACAGCGGACTGGTTACTGTCAGCTCATTCGAGATGTGAACAAAACGAAGCGGTTGGAGTTCGCGCGCAGAGTCTTGGAAAGTGAAGACACCTTCCACAACGTAATTTTTAGCGACGAAAGCTCTATCTCGCTAACGCAGTATCGCCGCACCTGCTATAGAAAGGTAGACGAGCCAGGGAAGCGAAAGCCCAAACCCAAGCATCCGCTGAAAGTACATGTCTGGGCAGGAATCAGCAAACATGGTGCTACAAAGGTTTGCACCTTTGATGGCATCATGGATGCTGATCTCTTCTGCAACATCTTAGAGTCTACACTTGTTCCCTTCGTCCGAGAGAAGCTTCCAGATCACCGATTTGTCCAGGATAACGACCCGAAGCACACGTCCAGACGAGCGCAAGCCTTCTACGAGGAGAAAAACATCAACTGGTGGCGTACTCCCCCAGAAAGTCCTGACTTAAATCCCATCGAGAACTTGTGGCATGAGCTCAAGTTTTACTTAGAATCAAAAGTCAAGCCACGTAACAAACAGGAACTTGTGGATGGAATCAAGAAGTTCTGGGAGAGGAAGGTGACTGCCGAGAAGTGTGTCAAGTACATCGATCACGTGCTAATTTCATGAGTGTGCTAAGTTATGCTTCCTGAAAAGAGCACAATAGAGGTCTTAAGCGTTTCTTTTGCATGATACATCAGTGAACAAACCTTATTATTTGCTCGCACTCTAAGAAGACATTTTTGCCATGCGGACTTTGAAAATAAAAAATGGCCACGTGAAATCCTTCTCGCCCCCAGGATTTCACGCGGCCATTTTTTTTTTTTTTGCGGTTCTTTCGCGTCAATCACGACGGACTAGGCGAAAGAGGGACTACTCGTACATGTAGTCTAAAAATACACATGGCATCTACTCTGGTTTTTGGTTAGTGTGCCCACCTAAACCTCTGTGGTAATACGGTTGTCCTCTCTAGTATAAAACTTGTTGCAGGAACTACGAGTGTTTGAGTAAGGCTTTTTTTAACAGAACCTGGACAGGTATGTTCGATCGATGTACGTGCTTTAGCTAACATGTTTGATTTATGATTTTATCTCATTAAATGAACTCGCCACCTTAAAAGCTTGGTTTGTGGGGGATTCTTCATTACATGTAGCTTAAATGGTCTGCGAAGAAATGTACATTTGTTTCACAAGGAGTCAACGATATCTCGCTTGACGGAAACAAAATGTATCACTAAGCGAGAACGATATATCGCTAAGCGAGTAAGATATACCGCTACGCAAGAACGACATATCGCTAAGTGGGAACGATATATCACTAAATGAGAATGATATATCGTTGAACGGAAACGATTTATCGCAAAGTGTTAACGATATCTCGCGATATCTTACCGATAAATAAAACAATAGCTGCCACGATATATCGCTTGATATATCGTTTGAAGTTAATTATCGTTAAATATCGCTGATATATCGCGATTTTCGCGATATTCGACGATTATCGCTTGCATTACTTTTGCACAATACTGTACGTCCGTTGTTATTAGACTGTAGCACTTTGGGCGAAACGGTCCGGTTGGAAATGTCCTTTTGATCGTACATAGGCGTTCCATTTTTGCTGGTTAGTTACTCTGGTGTGGTTGAATGAAAAGCACTCTTTGGTTAAACAAGTTGAGTCTGTTGAATTCACGCTGAGACTGCGGCATGGTAGCCACCACATGGGTTAAGTTTACATTCTAGGCCTTGCCGCGATAACAGGAAGGTGAGTGATAATTGTTTGTGGGTTTTTCCTTCAGAGCTAAGAGATTATCTTCAAAAACATGTGCGTTGTCTGAAGAGCCTTCACATGATCCGGGAATATATTTGGAAAGATTATGGCGTTAACTGGAGGTACTAAAACAAACTCTTTGAGATTAGAAACACAAAATACTCTAACTGCCAATTTAGTTATTTACTCCTGCTGGGTTTTTTTATTTATATCTAGTGTTCCCACTTTGAAAAGAAAAATGGCGAATTTTGATATCAAATACTACAGGAATGAAAGGCCATCAGATGTCATGAATGCGATACAGGTAAAATACGAATAACAAAAGCGTGAATCAACAGTGACTTATGCCCGGTTTATTCGCTGTATTTCGCAAGAGTCGATTTGAATTCCGTATGCTAAGTTCATCTGAATGACTACGTGAGAATCAATTTGGATTGGATCTGCCCACGATAAGAACGTCTATGAGCTTTGTCTATATGAACCGGCTTTGATACAGACATGAGCAAAATCATATCCATAAACTAGTATATTTATAAATGATATACTTTCTTCTCGGCATCCGGTCCGGGGTGTCTGTTATATTTGTCATAGTATGTTTAACTGCTGACACAAGCCGAATATCTCTAATCGATTCCGTCAGCCGAGTTTACTTAATTTGGGTGGACCCAAATCCCAGTTCGAGTTCCCAGCTCACGTGAAGTACGACGTCTGAAACCGGCCTTAGATAACTGACATGTAATTTGCCAGAAGCTAAGTTCGCCCACTGTCAAGTTAGTTTTCTCAGGCACCAATACCTCAATAACTTCGTAACTGGCGAACTATTTTGGACATACTAATCACTTAAATGCCGATTTCAATTATTTTCAGTTCGAGCTCGACAGTGCAAGAAAACTAGTGGGCATTCGCACAATGCAGCTGAGGCTGCGAATGCATCATGATCTGTTAGTCACAAGGTAAGTGTAATGGAGGACACCCAAAAGCTTCCAAAGCCGTTAGTACCGCGAGGAAGTATGAAAAGGGGTTCAATACGTGGAGGAAATGGGCCTCTCAGTTTAATGAAATTGTTATATTTCCCGCTTCTAGTGTGCACGTTTCATTGTTCTTTCTTAGCTTGATTCAAGAGTCTTCTTCTTGCAGTTACTATTGACGAAGTCCATTACGGGCTCAAGTGGGTGCACGATTTGGCAGGGCTACCCGACCCCTGTAATTCCTCGTTAGTGTTACCTTTAATAGAATCTGCTAAGAGGCTTCTCAGTGTCCCTGTTAAAAAGAAAGAGCCGGTGACCCCCGAGGCTATTCAGCTTTTAGTTTCTAAGTATGGATCGTCTTCAGCTAGTTTGTCTGACTTATGCGTGCTTACTTTGTGCCTTTTGGGTTATGCAGGGTTTTTTCGCTTTAACGAGTTGGTTCAGTTACGCAGGTGTGACTTTCAGTTTGAAGATTCTTTTATGAGAGTCTTTGTTCATCGAAGTAAGACTGACGTTTACAGGGACGGGGCTTGGGTTGTTATCGCTAAGACCTTCAAGCATACATGTCCTTATTTATTAGTTCAACGATATTTTGCGGCCGCTTCTTTTTCAGCAGACAGTGAAGAATTCATTTTTCGCCCTGTCGTTTTTCTTCGCAGTACCAGAACCTATAAATTGCGCGGGTCTGTTCCTCTGTCTTATACTAGAGCGCGGGAGATATAGTGCTTAGTGCTTTCGATTCCATCGGCCTTCCCAAGCAAGACTATGGTCTCCATAGCCTTAGGGCCGGAGGTGCCTCTGCTGCTGCTAATGCTCGAGTGCCTGACAGATTGTTTAAAAGACACGGCCGTTGGAAATCAGACAAGGCAAAAGACGGTTACATTAAGGATAGTGTTCATTCATTGTTGTCGGTTTCGTTGTCACTGGGTATTTAATTTTCCGCATTTCCCGTTCTTTTAGTTCGCACACGGCTCGTGTTGACACACCCCAATTGAGGTTGCTTGTTACATGATAAATGTTTTATATTCGTTTGAGTGGGGTAACGAATTAGAATATAAATGTATTTATCATGGGTTATCAGGGGCTACTTTTACACGTAGTTTTTTGCATGCTGCTACACGAAAAGTTTAGCCCCTTTTTGTATCTTTACTGATTGATTGTTATACGAGCATAGTTTAGATCATTTTGTTGGATTGTTTTTCTTGCTGTAATTTTGTGCATTTCTGAGTTTTCATTCTGTTTATTGTATTGTTTCCATCCATTCTGTCGATGAAGGCATAATAAAGAGGGTCGCACACGGCTCGTGTTGACACACCCCAATTGAGGTTGCTTGTTACATGATAAATGTTTTATATTCGTTTGAGTGGGGTAACGAATTAGAATATAATTGTTGTTCCAAATATGGTACTTAGCAAATTGAATATTCAGAAGCTTGTTGGCCAGCACACAAGGGGCCGTTACACGTTTCAACCCTTATGGGTTTCTGGTTATATATTATCTAGAAGTATATAATGAAAAGAACTGTGTTGAGTTGAGCATGTTCGTTGTTGTAGTGTAGTGGTGATTATGAAGACCCCGAAGTCTATGGATTTGGAGGGTCCGAGTTGGAATACCGGTAAGTGCATAGCACAGTTCTTTGTTTCCTTACTATGTTGTAATGTTGAGCCTGAATGGATAGCAGCATGAAGACAGAAACCGATAAGATGACACGAAACATTAAAAAGATGTGTTGACATTCGTGAAGATAGAGCTTGAGGGAAGGTATAGGTGTCCCCATTCTTTTTGGAGGTTGATAAGGTAGAGTGCATATACAACCAATTTAACGTAGGTAAAGACCGACAACATAACCACTCTCCGAAGGTGGTCTTTCAGTAAGGGTGAGAGCTAAGGGGTAATGAATGTTGTCTTTTCCCACAAAAGCTAATTCAGGAATGTTAACATTTATATATTAAGAGATCAAGTGCATAATATGATGACGATGATAGATGATGATGGGTTACAGAGAAGAAGACACTTTGTGTTACAGCGGCGTGTATTTTTCTCAAAGGTATGTACACTGCTGAATGAAAAGGTAAGGAAGTTTATCAAGCCTAATAGCATCAGCGCTGCATTTCACTCATGCTCTCTTAACCCCATTTTTTTTTTTGGAATATCCCACTTTACCAACGGGGGAAATTGTCGTAAATAGTGGGACTTGAACCTTACTAACACTTTTGATGATATTTCTAACATCAAAAAGACATTTGTTCATTAAACAGTGGTATACAATTCAGATGAAAGATGAAATGGTCGATAAGTTATCAGACTGAGACCAAAAAGCTTCAAGTTTCAAACAGAAATTGGGCACGCAGCCTTTTCAGACCAATCTGGTAATGCACCTGCACAGTTAATTAAGTCTCTTGCAGTGAACAGTCATACCCTAAGTTATTTGTGCCATGTTTCCTGCCAAACGTACATGTGTGCCCTATAGGTAGTTCATTATTGTGTTATTTTGATTCCTTCTCTTAGGGTAGCAACTGGGTCTGGTCAATCGATGGCTACGACAGGCATTTGGAATATACATGTATATTCACGGTGCTATGGACACATTCTCTCGACGGTTGCTATGGCTTAGAGTATACAGTAGCAACAAAGACCCATTTGTAATTGGCTCTTACTATTTTGACTTCATCAAGGAGGAAAAAGGTACCATGTTTAATAAAAAATGATGATGATATTCAATGTAATTTTTCTTTTGTAAGTGTTTAGTGACGCTGTTTTCTTTTTTGTTTTTGTTCTCTTTTTCTTTATTGTGCGAGCTTCAGATGACTCTTAGGCTACACTTTAATTGTATAATTATGAAAATATTTCACTTAAATAAAGCCATTATTATCAATAAGGTTTTGTATTGATTGCATATGTTTTTCAGCCTTATTGTTATAACAGTTTTCTTGACATTTGCTTTAGTTTTTCCGGTAAGAGCTAGAACAGACTATGGCATGGAAGTCAGCATTCTCGCCCAATGTCAGATCTTTTTAAGAAGGCGGCATCAAGATGTCTTTGCGTTTCATAATGTTCATTATAATGGTCGTTCAGAACTGAATCAGGTTGGGTTATGCAGTGTTTAAGTATTCCTAGCCACTTTTTCAGTCTTTACCAACTTATCAAGATAACATGTATTGTCTCTCTCAGACAATCGAAGCTTGGTGGTCCCGTCAGCGTCGATATAACTCACAGTATTGGCTCGATGAAATTCAAGTACGTTTTTAAGATATGTAGTATATTGTGAAGTTGAAGTTTGATGAGTGGAACCTTATGTTTCATCTACAAACGGCAAGTAAGATGATTTACTTAACTCAGCTCAAATTAACAAAGGACGCAGATTAAAAATGAACGTACACATTTTAATGCAGCACAAATGACGAATAAAAATAACAACAACTAAACAGCAAAGGAGTTGGGATCATCCAATTACAATTCTGTCACATTATTACTGCAAAAGAAATCGAACTTTTTTAACCAAACTGCTCCGGTTGATGCTTGACTAGAACCTTGTAAAGAAACTGATTGCATTACCTTGCAAGTTAATGTCTCTATTTTGTGTCGCAAAATTTTTGTTTCTAGGATAGCTGTGCAAGAATTTTTTCGTACACACCCATTCTCTCTCCCCCAGCTCAAAACTGAAGCAATCCATCCCTTAGTTTTCTTAATTTTTCACAGCAATTACAAGAGAACGGCTTTTGGGAGAGTGATGACGTGGTTGATCGGTAAGTAATAAAAGAAAGCTAAAAATGACACGCCAGTTCGCTATCAATTAAACTCGAGAGCGAATCAGCCAATAATCGTTAGTGTCAGGAATATTTGCCATTGGTTTCTTGCCACTGGAATGACATCGTTTTGGGATCAGATCTAGAACGATCCTTTTTCATGCCGTTTTTTGTCATTGACAAAAAGGTTTTTTTTACAGACTTAACGTTTTCTTCTCAGATGGATACTGTTGTACATCTACATCCCTCTAATAGAAAAGGAACTGGCGGACCTAAAAGTGGCTTACAATGTCCACAAAATAAGAAGGCAGAGGGGAAAACTCAGAGCGGATGGGAGTCCCGATGACATGTACTACTTTCCAGAACTATTCAGTAAGAGATGACCCTAGAATGAACAAGGCCGCCTGGTGTAAAACTGACAAACCCTTCACTATTTTTATAAGGTGATGAGGAAGAAGGTTTTGTTCCCTCTGAGAACGACCTGCAACAGATTGCCACACAACATGGCCTTGGAAGATCTCTCCCTCATTACATTCCTGATGAAGTGTGAGCGTTGGCCAACGACTGGTGCAGGAGTCATGATGTGATTATTACCACTGGAAATGCAGCCGTCGTATATAAACATTTGAGGCAGTATTTTGAAGATAACATTAACATGTGAACTTACCGACTCGAATACGAAACGAACCTTTCATGTAATATAACAAACGATTTTTATAGCATAGTCGCTGGTACTTAATTTCTTTACATGCTCTTCTAGCTAGAACCCAGAACTTTCTAAAACTTTAGGATCTCGCCTTTTCCTCATTCCTGGTGCGAAAAAGAAGAGACCCTGGGAACGAGATTGAACTCTTTTAACACATATTTACCCCTGAGGCCTTTCAGAACTGAGTAAATCCAAACGTTTTCCCTGCTGCTTCGACAGGGAACCTGCGAGACCGAACAAACCAAGGATGATCTAGGAGGGAGGGACTGTGTAAGAATGACAGTTCTGAAAGTTTTCCAACCCCAATCCCTATAAAGTGTTATATATCCATTAATGGTAACCTTTTAAAAAGACGAGGACAACAGTTCGCTTCCTCTATACCATCGAGATACCGACCTTATCAACAACTATAAACGTGATAACTGTTTACACTGTGTTTAAGAAAACTAGAACACTTGACGCTAATAAGCTAGAAACCCAGTTTGGATCTATTTTCTGTAAAGTGGACAGCGCCCACCATCTTTCCATAGTTTCCTCGTGCAAGAGTAGCAACAGTAAACATGATAACAGTTTAAGAAATTGAATTTCGTGGGGCTGTCAGGTAAATGTTTAACACAACTATCCATGTCTTTCTCCACTTCCTGGCCTTCACTCTTTCCACAGCATCCTGTCTTTCCACGACAGTGTTGTTGCCTTCCACTTTAACAGCTCCAGATCTTTCTTGGATCTATGCGACAAAAAGGTTTTGAACAGATGTTATTTCTTTTCTGCAAAGTGGACAGCGGCCATGTTCTTCCCATAATTTCATCGCGCAGGAGTAGCAACAATAAACGTGGTAACAGTTTAAGAAAACTGAATTTCGTGGGGCTGTTAGGCAAATGCTGCAACCATCCATGTTGTTCTCCACTTTCTGATCCTCTTTCTCTCTGTCTGCAGCTTTCTGTATTTCTCCCGCAGTGTTGTTACCTTCCACGTGGACAGCTCCAGATCTTTCTTGGCGCTGGGAATAATTCCCTGCATAACATGTTAATATAATAATTTACAATTTAGAAAATCCGCACTTCAACATAAAACACAACAGAAAGCGAAATAAGAGAAGGGCTTTCGCGGTGGAGAGGACTTTACATGTGTGATGGAAAGAAATTTTAAGTTCTGGGGGGGGGAGGGGGGTGTTGGGGAACCTTCCCTACATATGCTATACAGGTGCGTGACGCACCAAATGTGTTGTTCTTAAAGGATTTTAAACATTGTGGCCTTAAGTCAGTTGTGGTTTTCATGGGGAGCGCAAGAGCATATAAAGGAATGTGTCCTTTCCACTCAAAGTCACTAATGTTGAGATGGAGAAGTAACTAAGATATAACATTCAAACTTAATTTCACCAATTCCTTACATCGGCACTATTCCACGAAGCTTAATTATGCTACAACAAATTAAGCCAATGGGAAAATCTGTGACCACAAGGACAGGTCTGAAAGCCGCGCACCTGTGGCTCAGTTGGTTGAGCACCGGACTGTCACGCGGGAGGTCCTGAGTTCAACTTAAATAACTGAAGAGAAAGTGCTGCCTTTGTAACTACATCTGCAAATGGTTAGACTTTCAAGCCTTCTCGGATAAGGACGATAATCCGGAAGTCCCGTCGCACAACCCTTCAATGTTTATAATCCTGTGGGACGTAAAAGAACCCACACACTTGTCGCTAAGAGTAGGGCACGTAGTTCCCGGTTTTGCGGTCTGTCTTCTGTTGTGTATCATGGTTGGAAAGGTAAAAAATGAGCCACAGTAGTTTGCACAAGCTGTTGTGGCACTCTGCCAGCTTGACTGGCAAAGTTAATAAAAAAAATGGATTTTCCAGCCCCATGCCTGTATACGGGTGTGGAAAATGGCATGTTGTGATCACAAATAGAGTCAGAAATTGGATAACCAGGCGACATACTCCTATGAAGAATTCCAAAGAAATTTCCTCCTCCCCTCACAATTAAGAAGAGGCAGAGTTACGATTACCACCTTGTTATACTTTATCATGGGAGTTAAACACTAAATTTGTGCATCATATGGCCAGGCAATATAAATGATCTAAAAAGGTTCATCATAAAAATTACCACCAAATCCGTGTCTGGAATGGAATGCGACCTGAAAGTAAGAACAATAAGTAACTAGCGTAAGTATAACATCGTAGTCTTTGAAATTGTCTTTCTCTTTCGTTGTCATAGAATGTAGTTGGAAAAAATACTAAACACAATCACTGCTATTACCATGCGAAGTTTTGTATCTGTACCATTTAACGTATTTTCCCTAACACAGCCTATGCGACAGAAGGATAAAAACAAAAATAATTGAAAACCAACTCAAATTAATGCTTACCTCTCTATCCTCATCCAATTGCCTGTCTTGGATCTCTATGGAAAATGCCAAGTTGGTTCCGGTTAATTACCACGTTAAGGAAGTTTGATTGAGCATTTCTATTAATTTATTTCGGCTGCGTTTTCATCATAGAGGTTTGTCCTTATCAATTTTTTTTTTTGGCAAATCTAGCTTTTAGGCATCTGTTCCTTATTGTTATTCAATATAACAGTTCTTGATTTAAGAACCCCTTAGGTCCTTCAACTGTGAATTCATCATTCACTAACACGTTAGCAGCACTTCTGGGGAAATTCTCCCCATATGCTTCCCCATTCCAATAAGAATAGTGGAATTTGCTGTATAAATTTCTAAAGAAAAAAAATCCCCGAATGTTAAGATATGAAACTCTTTTCCATTTTAATCACCACTTTCATCGAGGATAACTGACATGCTATATTTACCAGGTAAGTCCAAGGCTGCACAGAAGACATTGCACTGGTGATTTCTTCTGAATGTTTCCAAAGCCGCATTGGAAAGATTTCCTATGCCAAATAACCTGCAAAGTAATAATTTGACGCACCATGTAAACAAAGTCAAGACATTTCAATTTATTTCTTTAATCGGCTTGCCCAGTTCTCTATCGTGATATTATGTGCAACACTTACATGTAGTTCCTTACCCGATAGCAAATTGTATAAAATGACATATCTGTTTTTGTTTTATCGAAAAGAAGACTTTCATTCCAAAATTCCGAAGTTGGACTAGAACTGAAATGAAACA
>NC_090896.1:23492990-23525133 GCF_036669925.1 Montipora capricornis
TCTTATAAGATCTATTTATTTACACCGACTAGTGGTTTTCCATCATTGTGGTTACCGCTGGTAATCCGAAAGCAACAGCGCATGCTTAGCGAGTTATTGTTATTCTAATGTTATTTTTCTTCTACGTTAATAAGAAATCGGCTACGATGCGTGACGACGACCTAGCTAGGAGATGCCGAGTTTCTGCCACAAATATTGCGAGACCATTTGCTTTTTTAGCCTGTTACTTCAAGCGATAATCGGAGGCGAAAGAAAAGCGAAACAAAAGCGAAATTAACTCTGGCTGGTTGATGACGATAATAAACACGCATTGGCTCATAATATAACATTCGCTCACAACCCTGGGCTTGCTATAAATGCTTTGTTTGTTGAAAGTTTGACTGAATAGCCTCATGCCACTGGAGGCACGGCCCCAGGAGACCGCCAAACAGTAGACCTACTCAATTACTTACTTTATTGCACACCTTTGCTACCATTTGCATTTGATATGCATTTAACGGGAAAGTGAAATTCTGCCAGTTAAAGTTTGATTTGAAAGGGATAGACTAACATATTGTTAGACTGTTGTGGTTTCGCTCTTTTAAAACCCAGACATTTCCATTGTAATAAATATCGAACAACCTCTTGCGAATTCATCAAATTGCGACCCATTTGCCGATTATATAGCGCACACAGCATTTCGGATGTCATATACAATCTGTCGTTATTGCCTTTGACCGAAAGTATTGAAAGGCTATTTCCAGATAAAAACAAAAACAAAAATTCAGTCAATTAGTTATGTCAATTGAGGCGGTTTGTTTAGCTGGTTAGTTCGGTCATTTGTGCCCGGCATAGTAAATCGAACAGTCAGAAATCGAACTCAATCGAAATCAATCAGTGGATTGAGTTCGATTGAGTTCGGCAATCGAGCGAAATCGAACACTGAGAGAGTTCGATTTCCGAACCAATCGAACTCAATCCATTAGTTTGAGAACCATTAGCTCGACAACCGAACCCAATGGATTGAGTCTGATTGTGTTCGGTGAGTAAATTGGTTTGAACAAATCTCGTAAAGTCTGACTGCTCGTGCTGTTACTGTACCCAAGCTCCGGTAAACTTTTGTAAACATGCAACGCAAGCGCATTGAAAAGAGGTTTTCCTAATCCTTTTTTTAATGATTCTTCAGTAAGAAAAATAAACGGTCCACGACAGTAAAAAGTATAGAATACAAGAAAGCCATCGTTGTTGCCGTGTTTTTTTCGTATTCCGGGATTATTCGGCCTTTATCACTGTAAGCTGACTTGTAATTGGAAAACGACAATATGAAGTGCTACTTTCATGGAAAAGTGGAATCCTTTTTGAAACTTTTGAGATACAGTAAACACCTGCATATAACAACCTATATTTTTCCAAGTTAGCCTGAATAGATTGTTATAAAAATGGCATTTACAGTTGTTTTAGTTCTATCTAAGTTCTTAAATTGGTTCTTGTTTCCACAAAAGATATCTACTCTATCAAAAGTTCCGCATACTTAGAGTAATAACCACAAAGCAAAACTACAGCTTATTTTGTTCTTTAAATGTATGTCCACAATGTTGTAGACATGAAATCATAATATAAAACGGTAACATCTAAAATGTATGGGCTTGCGAAGCCTGAAGGACTATTTGCAATCAAACAATGGACCAAATCGGCTAAGGTCCGGCTCAGACCCCGTACTTCACATGAGCCGAATCGAATTCATTGAATTAAGTTCATGTGAAGTAAGGAGTCTGAATCAATTTAGAACGGCCGGTCTAATTCGGATCGGCTAAGCAGTTTTACCCCGCCTGGCTTAGCCGTGAATTACGGTCGTGGAGCGGCTTTGATCCAGACCCCGTACTTCACATGAGCTGACTCAAATGCAGAAATTATTACAACTTTGCAATTTTCTTCAGTCATAGTATGCTTCTGTGAATTAATTTCGGCGAAATTAAGTTCGGCGTCCGAATCATTTCAACCGCGATTAATTAATTTGGTTCGGTCTAAATTCGAATTCGATTCGACTCATGTGAAGTACGGCGTCTCAACGGGGCCTAACTCAACCTTGTACCCAAGACAAATCTACCGGGGTTAAGATTGTTTGTGTATGCTATTTACTGGGTTGCCAGTACGGCAATCCCAGTCGGAAAGTGAGTGGCATTTGTTGGGTGTTTTTTTTTCTTTTTCCGTGTCGATAAAAGTCTTCCCTGTCACTCCCCTGCTAAGTGGTGTCTTTTTGCATAGAACCTTCTGCTCGTATTTTCTTAGGATAGAGAGGGAAGTGGAAATGCGTAGATTTCTCTGGTGGACACAGTAGAATGATTAACTTAACCTGCAATGGCGTCGAAAGTTATGTAACGCGAATGGCGTTTTAGTGGATCTTTAAACAAAATATACCCTTATGGAGCTCAATAATGGAAAGTCAGTTGGATAAACTAGGCAGGTGGTGAAAAACCAACACCAGGAATCTCAAAAGCGACGAGTAATGGACTTCGACAACAATCTATCGCCCGTCGAGCCGAAATCAAAGTGAGCTGTATTTCTAAAATAATGTTTTACCAAGTGTGCTGTTATGTAGAACACTGAAACCGAAATGGAAAATTCTCTGATAACTTATGGGTTCAACAAAGACAGAGAACGAATCGAACACCTTACGTGGATCTGTGATCAACTCGTCACAGTCTTCAGGTAAAAAAAATAATTGGAAATGTGACAGCCAAGAATTATTTGAAAGAAAGCTTGTCGTGTATTTTGTGCTTCATTATTCAATGAAAAGGTTCTCCATGTAAACGGTTTGACCCTGAAATTTAGTTTGTTGCAATATTGCGCATATTTGACACGACTGAGTTTCTTCTCTTCCCGCACGTAATGAAATAGAAGGGGTTTTTGCCTCTAATAGCAAATATGTTGTTTGTTTCAAAAAATTGTTCCCTGGAAAATGTGGCCTTTATGAATTCATTATGTTTTATGATATGCGAGCTTAACTGGATAGCTTTTATGCAATAGTAAAGCATTTTCTTGTCAAAATGAGGTTAGCGTCTTTCTGGTGTGTTAACTGAATTAAATCGTGAGTTTGTATTTGCCGTCTGCCGCGTAACCTTGATTTCCACTCTCAAAATTACCTTCAGAACCTACTTTTTGCGTAGAATAAGCTCTTAGAATGATGTTCTTGTTTTGCATAAAGCAAGCCAACAAAATCTGTACCTTGCTGACTTTGCATTTGTTAGCGTTAATAGTATTTTCGGTCCGATGCTTCTGTTTTATTAGGGGTATATTGTTTTGGTCTCCCATCCAGATACTAATCCCGTCGAACAGCGTTAACTTCAGTGAACTTTGGTATTACAAAGCTGTCAGATGCTCAGAGGGCACGCTTAAACTTGTGGTGAAAAGAAGTTGTGAGGGAACTTGAAAATTATCAACATGTCAGCCCAGAAGCCAATGTTTCTCGCTTCTCTTTTATTTGTTATTCTTCAGAGACTGGAATGCTGTAGTTCAATACCACACAATTCTAATTTTCTGTAACGTACCACAGGCAACCCAGTGTATGCTTCACGGAAGCATCTCCTTGCATTATAACGTACCATTCATATTTTAATGATATGGAAATACCTGGAACAAAAAAGTTCCATTCCCAAGCGGTCTGAATTGGGTACAACATTGAGTTAGCTGACTAGGTCAATAGACCACTTCGGAAAATACCATAATATTCTTTGTTTGTCCCCCCAAATTTTGCATAAGCATTGTTTCCACTTTCTCTTGGGACTTACAATGGTCCCAAGAGAAAACAAAAACAATGCTTATTCAAAATTTGGGGGTCAAACAAAGAGTATTATTGTATTTTCCGAAGTGGCCTATAGAGGCCACAATTCTCAAAATTGACATGACAAATCAAAGTCGTTGTTCCGGTCGCATGAAATTTCATGGTCATTTTCTAACATAAAAACCTTTTTCATTTTTTGGGTAAAAAGGTTCTTTTGTAAGCCTAGGAGGTTCTTATATGCAGGGGTTTGCTGTATTGTGGGTTCAGTTGTGTCACCATGACTACCCCATTTGTATATTTACCAGGTAACAATTAAGGCGGAAATAGCCGCTTATAACCATAAACCATTTTCTTTCTTAATCCCAGCCTGCCCAATCAATGAAAATCAATATTAAGAGGAAGATTAGTGTGTAGTAATCGATGACTTATTATCATTGGTTGGGTATGCCGGGCTTAATATATATCTTGTAATAACCGGTTCTTGATAACAAAGAAATCTAGTTTTATGCAATGGTTAATGCAGTATTGTATAACAGAACAGTCAGAGATGCTCTGCTAAATAAGTCTTATGAAGCAAAATATTTCTACAGTATGAACAACATTAGCAAAAAAAAAGCTAACTAAAAACCAGAAAAAAATCTGGCAATCATTGGGTATCTATTGTCACTGACAATTTAAAATCCAGTGGAGTACTTCACAGCTAAGGTTATGGGCAAGGAGAAGGGGAAGGATAATAAAAATAATAAGGTATAATGAGAACCATTTTAGGATGCCCAGCAGCCTACCAAAATCATTAACAAAAACATGCAATAATTGTAAAGCCTATTTGGATGTTAAGACAATTTTTTCTTATTTTATACTTTCACCTTTAGTTTTTGCAAATGAGTGATACATATAATTACAGTATATCTAAAGAATTATTTGTGGATTACTTTCTGTTGAGCTCTAGTATTTCACAAGTAATGAAAATAAAACCCACGTATATGGCATTTGTGAAAGTCTTCAAATTGCATGAGTGCAACCAAGATTTCTTTGAAAACCCTTGGGATTTAATGAAGAAAATACAAAGGCATTTCTAACCAAATCCTTCACAAGTGTGACTTAACATTAAGAGGAACTACTACAACAATGTTTTCTTTACCATTAGGAGTTCTTAAGTTATAATTTAACTCAGCTACAACACAAACACTATCAATTCTTGAGACAGGAATGAAAGCTGCCACTGATTCAGCTTCAAATGAGGGCAGACACACTTGAATTGGTAAACCAAAATAAAACCTTGCATGTGGATGAACTTTATACCAGTGAACACAAGCAAAGGTGTATGGGAGGTCCAAAGTTGCACCATTAGAGGACTGGACAGTCACAGTGTGTTTGAAGAAGTATTGTATAATCCCTGCAAAAGAAAGAAAAAATATTGGTATGGTAGGTACATTATTTTGATAAGAACTAATAGGCTACACTGTATCATTTTCTAGTTTGGTTTCCCTTACAAATCACTTTTGTGCCAATGAATTACATGTATTTATAACAGTTCTAAAAAAGAGAAATGAGCCTGTCTACCTGGACTTTCAAAACTGTATTTTTTCACAATTAATATGACTTAAATTTACTGATGTGATAGTACTGTCAATAATGGTCACAAACCTGCAAGTTTATGACTTTGTTACTTCAACAGTGAAAAAAAAAAACCTATTTAGAATATATTATAATGACACTGTTCGTGCATTTCTTCACCTTTAATCAAAAGTAAACTACACTGTAACAATATTCCCAATCCAAAGGTTCAAAAGAAAATAAACTAGACAATATAAAAGTAAACGTAAAATCAAAACAAACAAAAAGAACATGCACTTTGATATGATAAAGGTTCAAGAATAAAAGAAATAATTCAGAAACCTTCTTTGATAGGTTTTCAATCATACTTTTATTGTACAAAGCATGCAAGACTAGAGAGCAGTATAATACCTTCACTTATCACAGAAACCCACCTGGCCTTAGATCTTCTGAAGTTGTGTCTAATCCACTGGAACCATACCATCGAGCCATTATACAAGCAGATCGTTCACTTCGTGAATACCGGGAGTCAAGTTTCTGATCGTACAGCTGCAGCTGAGAGAACTGGCAACACAATTTGGGAACATAAACAATACAATCTTCTTTATGCAGAAAAGTGTACATTTTTGTCAAGGATTCAACTTCATTATCACTCATGTAAATTTCCTTGACTGGAGACGACACTCGAATGAAATGGTTGTCAAGGAAAGACAAATGAAAAAGGTCTGTTCCAGTACTAGCTTTAAGCTGGATACTCTTTCTGTACTCATCTGGCGTCATTGCCTTCTTCTTTGTCATTGCCAATGAGCCGCTGTCTACAGACACTAACATCTCTTTAAATCCAACAAACTCAATTGGCCAAGACATGTTCCTTACTTGCTGCCGCTCAATAAATTTTCTCATAAGTTGCACTTCAATCTGGTGGTTGTTCACATGCATAGCACCCAAAATGCCATTGTAACGTTCAAACGAAAAACACCAGAAGCCATAGACAGGACCAAAGTCAAGAATGCATTCACATAAATGGCAATGAAGATGCATATTTGGCGTCACAACAGATGTACCATACAAGTCTTCAACAGTTCTGCAAAACTTGACGAGGAGCTCATCTGCAAGTTTTACTTCAGAAGTGTTGATAACTGTTGAACACAGTATGTGACAAGCCTTCACAAATAATTTCCAGCATTGGAGATGTCTATCTGGTAAAACGTCCTTTAGAGCAAAGGTTGAAAATACCAATGCCCAGTTCTTAAACTGGTCAGCAGTAAAGCCTTTAAAGCTGGATGCAATCTTTGATGGAATTCTTCCAATACTAGAAGGAACTTTGAGCTTGTTTACTCGCTTTTGAAGCACTTTAAAGTCTTTTTCATCCAGCAAGTTTAACTCTTTCCACACCTTAAGCATTTTTCTTGTTGTGCCCAGCATCAAGTTGTGCATAGGATCAATGACAACAAAAGAAATAAAATCAAAATATGGAAGGTAAATCAAGGATGAGAATCGCACACCATAGGCACTCTCCTTTGTGTCACGTCCTTTCTTTGATGTTACTGTGTTTCGTACCCTCCATACATGCTCTCTATGCTCAGTGTTAGTACGCAAATTCCAGCTATCTCGATCGAATCCTGAGAAATCTTGTTTCTCTCCAAATGATCTTCTATGAAACTCCTTGGTACACTTGTTGCAACCTTTTCTTGCAGAGAATCCTAAGAAACCACAAAGTTTGCGAGATGCAGGAATGTCACAGCTGACACAAAGTACAGCTAGCTGACAAAATTTGGGTCCAGTTGAGGGGCAATCCAACCAAACGCCATCCCAGAAGTCCAATAGCTCATTCACCAGAGGGTCCAAAAATGGATTCACATCTCTGCTTGGTTCCTGTGGGCCAGGAATAATCCCTACAACTGCAATGTTTTCTTCTTTATTTCTTTCCTGTGGTGGCAAGTTCAGAAAACTTAAATAAATCACCCCAACACTGTATACAGAATCCTTGTATGGCTGAAACCAATCAAGATTCAACATACATCCGAAAGTGTTAGGGGCATCAAAGAAAGGCTCTCCTTTTCCATTCTTGAAATTTTTCCAGACCCTTCCATCATACACATCTCCAAGAAGGTTGATATCCCGAGGGTGCTTTTTATACTGCTCACATTTATCAGCAAATCCAGGCCGTTTAAGGAATTCTTGAAGGGTTTTCTTCACTGAACGGTAGCAGAAAACCCTCTTTGCTTTTAAAGTCAGCTCTCCATGTTTTGAACGTGTAGTTTTAAATAGAGATGCTCCACATGGTTTTCTCTGAGCTCTTTGTGGATGGCGTGGAAACTCTACAAAACTGCAACGCTCACCCTTCTTTCTTCCATTTACCAGAGTACGTACACATTCCTCAGGTTTGTAACATGAACTGCACTTTGGAAAAACAATGAACTTTTCAAAGTCACCCATATTTACTCCTAAAAAGTTCCTTACCATATACAGTGACTTAGGCAGCAGGTCTGATATTAGTTTGAGTTTACTACAATGAAGCAACCTTGAGAAAAGTTCCAGCAGCCTTTTCAAAAAACAAAACAAAGTGCTCACTGCAGCATCTGGTAAGTTATGCATGATTTTCCAAGTCATAATGAAAATAATTACAAGTTTGATGAGTGAAGTGCTCAATAAAGATGATTTCTTGGATAGCACAGACTCATTCTCATTAGCAGCATTATCCTCATCAGATGACGTCATCAGGTTTTCAAACTGCAATTCTGCCTCATCATCAGTTTCTTCCTGGGACAAATGTTCAATAAAAGATGTTCAATAACTAAACTAGAAACTAAAAAATGCATAATTTATGACCCAAATATTTTACTGCCCTTAATTAATATTTAACTTGGGCCAGGGTCTGAGATTAATTTTCTTCTTTAAAAGAAACCAAATGGTGACTAACCAAACAATTTTAGGTTGCCAGACTAATTTTGGTTGACAAATTTTACCCTTGTTTTATTTTTTTCATCCACATTCAAATAGCAACGGATCTTGACAAAAATAATTATTATGAGCGTGACTTCAGTCACGTTAGACACCATTTTTTTCTTCTACACTGTACACTATGTTTTTATCCAAACCAGCTACACTTCTATTGAGGTAAGTTCGAATCATTCTCAATTCATACTGTAGCTTCCATAATACATACAAGGGCATACACTGTACATATATTCTCCACATACAAATTTTGTGACTGGTTTTGCATTGACTTGATGAGTTAAAAGGAAATGCACTCAAGTCAAACATCAGCAGCCAATCACAATAATTTACATAGTAAATTAAAGCTATACTTAAAGCCAAACTGTAACCAGAGCTAAAAATCAAAAGGGCAAAATTGACTTTGGATGTATCAACTATTGCAGCTGTGCAAGAACCATCAATATATGAAACATCCTTCTTTAAAATCAATCAATAAAGATATAAGTAAATGTAAGGTTGACTTACATAAAAGTCTTCCACACTGTCTGTTGACTCGGCAGCAGAATTACAATCATCCACTGACACATCTAACATAAAAATTAATAAATAGGACATAGATTCTCATATTCTAGTCAAATAATTTTGAGTGAACAAGAGGGACCAAATGTTTTGATTCCGGAGTCGCCATCTCACATGCACTCAACCTTCCGTTATTACTAGCAAAAAATTATTATAAGCACTTATACATACACCGCAGATAATAATTTTATTCAGATATTAAAGCTTTGACAATCAATGAAACTCAGATGACAATCAATGCTCACCCATATCAAAGAATACAATGATGTTGATAATTGGTGAATAATTTAATTTGTTATTTTTTGTGATTTCGATGGTCATTGATTATTGAACGCCATCCTCAATTGATTAAATCATTCAAAGAATAAAATCGATTCTGAAATTGATTGCGACTTTAAAGTCCATCAAATTGTTTCACTGCTTTCAGTTTTTATAATTTCAACAAGTAGCAGTGGCACTTCCAAGACTTTTCAGTTTGGGGGTGCAGGGATGGTGCAGTGGTGAGAGCACTCGTCTCCCACCAATGTGGCCCTGGCTCCATTCCTAGAGTCATGTGTTTAGTTTGTTGGTTCTCTACTCTGCACCAAGAGGTTTTCTGCGGGTACTCTCGTTTCCCCTCTCCCCCCCCCCCCCCCAAAAAAAAAGGAACAAAAAATTAATTTCAGTTTATGGTATCCTCAATTAGTGCTCCAGCACTAAAACAACTAGACACCTAAAGTTTCTTTCCTTTGCTTTCCAGAGACAGTAACTTTCTTGTATGTTTTTGTTTACCAGGTTTATACAATGTATCCGGCAAAATTAATGAATGAAACCAATACATGCAATCGAAAAGATGAATATAAATAATTTTAATCTTTTTCCATCAGTCTGACTAGTGAAAACCCTCAGCTGCAGTACCAAAATATACTCTCTACATGGTAATTCTAATTACTTTCATTGTCTACCTGCATGATAATTCATGTATACTTAGAAAGCAGAAAACTCAAGCTTATATATGCTGATGAAAAGCTTACCGAGGTCTTCTGGATTTTCAGTGGAAAGCCCAGCAAATTTTGCAGGGGATTCAGGGTATTCATCACTTGAATAGTGAAATTCCAGGTCACTTGAATCAGAATGGAAATCGATATCTTGCCTTTGCAATACATTGGGTGTATCTATAAGCGAAAAATAAGCTTAATGTTAAATCTGGTTAAATACAGCCGCAGCTTTTATAGATGGGAGAGCAGATCAAACACAAACAACACTTTGTTGATCAATATAAGACATGCGCTTTACCTGTTATCACTGTTGTCTTTCTTCGTTTGTGTGCATTGTAAGTCCGGATTGAGACTAAACGATCACAATGTTCGCACAATCGCTTTTTCGTTGTCGAACTATGTGCACTTTTATCATTCGCGGGAGACTTGTTACATGTAGGAGCCATTAATCACTTTTCTAAGTTACACTGTAGATGACATCGAGAAGAAAAGTTGGAATAAACAGAGGTAGGGAGGCCTGGCTACATAGCTGAAGCGGCAGCTTTGAATGATGGGCTTGTGGCGGGAAATCAACGGTATTACGGATTTATCACGAAACTGTATTTTTCAGTTAAGCGTGCTCCTATCGTAGTCTTGTTTGATTTCGCAAACATGTCTCAAACTTTCAGCTCGTTAAACCGCGGTAGAGCTAGCAATTTTTATTCAGCGCCTTCAACTCCGACCTGTTCGAGCAGTTCGAGTTCGAGAGCAAGTTCTATTAACAACAGATTGAGTCGATCTTCGTCAAGTTCTGCTAACCGGTCTAGCGACTCTACTCCATTGTCCTCACGAGAGAACCGGGAAACGATGCAACAAGTAATCGCTGGTCTTGCAGCCTGCCAAAGAACCGTAGAGGAACTTCTACAGTCCGTGAAAAGTTCAAACGAGCGGATCGAAAAGCCGACAGACAAAGTAAATGCCCTTGACGACAAAGTGAAGACTTTATCACGCACCGATCTGGAAGACGCTGATGAGTCTAGCAGTGGTAATGGACGCGCAAAAAAGAGAAAGAGGCCTAAATCATCTCTTGTCGTTCAAGTAAGTATACTTGTTATCGTAATGAATGGCTCAGTAACTTCGAAACACCGGAAACCGGTGTTGGGTCACGCTGCACGCAATCAGTCTCATTGATTCCAACTTAGATCGTTCCAACTTAAAATGAAAGGTTTACCGCTAAGCCGACATGATCGCGTCGTTGAGTAAAAATGGTAAATGATTACATTTTCAAGGCTTTAGGGCTAAAATCTGTTTTAGATCTTAAAACGTAAGTTAAAAATTCAAATCTGTAATCCTTTGGCGTTGTTACCCAGGTGAGAAATTTTTTTTGATTAAAAATGCAGCTGACACTTTTGTTATGGAAGCACAGCCTAAATCTTGGTTTCCATAAGATCGCAAACGATCGCGGATTGCAGATCTCAAAAGATTGCAAAGAAGGTTTTCATATGATCGCAAACAATCGCAAAGCAAAGTTTTTATTGCACATTTTAGTCGGAGGAAATATAGAGAGCTTAGGCGCGCGATGATGGCAACCGGAAGTCAACTGTTTTGCTGTTTAACTTGTCTTCACACCACCTCATTTCTATTGTTAAGTATTTTTTGACTAGTAGAGACGATTAGTTTGAGAACGTGGGAGAGACCACTGACCAGGCATGCGAAACGTTCACTTCCTGTTTCTGTACGTTTTATGTTAGAGCAGCGCCAAACGGTCGCGGAAGCTTTTGTTTCTAGAAAACGTGACTGTGATTGCCGCATCTCATGGGATGCGTTTCTACAGTTGAGCCCAAGTCTTAAAAGTCTGGCTTTCGGGTCAACACAAGAAGTTCTTATCGAAGGTCATTGTGATTTCTTGCTTCTTGGCTGTTTCTTTCGTTTTTTTCGAGTAATGGTATATGGATGTGTTAAAGTTTCGTCATACTTTCCAGGTGTCAGTTTTTTTTTATAACGTTCTTGTTTTGCCAGTATTTATGCTATGACAATGACATAAACATCATTTTGATGCTTCTTGGATGTAGTTTTGAATTAAAAAAGTGTTCTTTTTTTTGAACCTTAATTTTTTCTACATTAGGTTCTCAAACCAAACGCAGGTAGTCCTATTCTAACAATGATTATTCTGATTTTTTCAAGCTATCGATTTTGAGGTAAATTATTTTCAACCAGCGGTGTCTGCGATTTTCTATATATTGCGGTTTTCCTTTGTTATTTTCCATCATTGTTGTCGCCCTCCGATAATTCGTTTTCTCTAAAAACTCCGAGTGTCGACATTGTTCTCAACCTGTTGAAAAAGTCGATGAAAAGAAAACCACTGAACTTGACAAGATCCCTAGTAAGTTATTAAAAATGGCAGCTAGTATTGTTGCACCCTCACTAACAGACATACTCACAAAATCAATCCTCACGGGAATCTATCCAACTGAATGGAAATTGGCTACGGTCACATCGATCTTTACAAAAGGCTTAAAATCAGACCTAGATAATTATCGCCTGATCTCCGTTATCCCGCTAGCCTCAAAAGTGCTTGGAAAACTTGTCTATGACCAACTTTATCATTACCTAAAATGATAATAAACTGCTATCAACTTACCAGTCAGGGTTGCGTTCCTTACATAGAACCCTCAAAGCTTTGCTTGTGAGCCGACAAATAGCGGGTATGTTAACATCGACAATGGCTTCCTGAATGGAGTCGTTTTCATTGACCTTAAAAAGGTATTCGACACCATCGACAATGAAATCATTTTCCGCATGATCTCATACTTTGGGGCCGACCAGGCAACTATCATTTGGTTTCAATCGCGCCTACACAATCGGACCCAAAGATGTAATGTAAATGGAAGATTGTCATCTCCTCGCATTATTACTTGTGGGGTTCCGCAAGGCAGCATATTAAGTCCCTTCCTTTTTTTAATGTATATTAACGATCTTCCTAAGTGCCTCCGCGAGGCTTCCCTGAGAATGTTCGCTGACGATACCAATATAACCCTAACTGCAAAGACTCTCTAGCAATAACTCCTGAACTTATCAAACCTGTGACGAGACCTTAAAAAAATAACAACCTCAAATGTACGCAACTATTGAGGGCTGCTTTCCATTCAACGACCGTAGTTTGTCTTCTGAGAAAAACGTAAATTCTGGATAGGAACTTATTAATAATTTTCTCGCATTTCGCGCGCTAAATCTCTTACTCTTCTGACTTCTATATATCTGGTCGAATGTTGACTCGCAAGCCTCGTTTCTGCGCGCTCTGAAACGAACACTACTGCAATGAAGGCTAAACTGTAAAAACAGCCATATTAAGCCTATGAAAGTAAATATGCGTTTGTTTTGCATTTGCATTGCTTCGTTCTGAGTGACTGGCCAGCAAAATTCGCGCAACTTCCTCAACGATCCGCGATTGTCTGCGATCATATGAAAAACGAGTCTTAACTGAACCAAGTCTACTTTACAAACGTAGTTTACGGAGCCAAAGTTAATAGAGTAAGGATAACACACGCTTTTCCATGAATTAATTTTGCCTCGTTATCAGTTTACAACATTTTTCTCAGTTTCACAGCTTGTATTTGGTCGTCTGTTTTTAGGAGGAAGTTCACAAGCTGCACAGAGGAAAGGAAGTGTGAGTAATTCTTTTAAAAACTTGAACCAATGTTCAATCGGCAGGTAATTTTTTAAGTAGCTTACGTTCATACTATATTTCAACATAACGTTCTCATCACTCTCCGTATTCTTATTCCGGAATAGGGTCAATCGAACGCACCCTTAGGGCCGATTTACACGGCACGATTTTTGTCGCATGCGACAAGCTCACGACGGGCCTACATGTACGACATGACTTACAATTGCCGCAGCGTTTTAAAACATGTTTTAAAATGCTACGACATTTTCCCTGACGTACACAACAATTGTAAGTCATGTCGCGGGCCTGTCGTAAGCCGTTGTCGCATGCGACAAAAATCGTACCGTGTAAATCGGCCCTTAGGTTACTCTCGACTCTTGTACGTTTTCGGGTACCGGCATCAACTCTTCTGTTTTCCCGCCAAGTAATCGACTCTTGCGCGCTGTCGGTTAATTTAATGTCATTTGGCCCAGCGTTTTTGTTCTTTGAGCAGTAATTTAAAAAAATTCCAACCAAATAACCTGCACAATTAGAAAGAAATCCTTGCATAGGTGCGTTATAATCTTCTCTCAATCATCACAACTTGATTACGCACTCTGAATTTCCAGCTCATTCAATAGTTTTACAGTATGTAACAGGCACTACATGAAATGAAATATAAATTAATGGGAAAGGGGTAAGAAAAATAGGTTTCCTCGATTGTCTCCCTAAAATAAAAATTGTCAATATTTTGTTTCGTACGGAAACATTTCCTACGCCGCTGGTAATGTACTGCAGACAATCTAATACTTTTTTCACCATTGTAGGGTCAGCAGTGTTCACAACAAAAAGGTTACTCAGCTTATTGTAGAAGAGCTTTGTCGCCAACCGGGAAGAGGATTTGCCAGAGCTGTTGTTGAAAGTAGGTAACAATGCAGCATACAGTACAGCAAGTCTGCAAAGTTCAATCACTATGGCAAATATGGCCGGCGCTTTCGCTACTGGTGGGCTATAACAAATAGCCTATTAGTAGCTCAACCAATCAGAACGCAGCATTGACAATAGACCACTAGTTGGATTTTACTAATCAGCATTAGTAGATACTAAAACAGTGGATAGCGTTGAACTCGCGCGCTGATTGGCTCGTCAAACTCCGGATATCCTGTGCTATTTACCTGCGAGCAACTCAGGAAAAAATGGCGTCCCGATTTGCATCCGTGACAAGTGAAGAAAACATCCAAATTAATTTTTTGTGGTGTATATTATCTCACTGTTTTGTATATACTAAAACAACTATTCACCCCAGTGCCTAAATTAGCTCTAGCTGCCTGCGGCCCCTTGCTTAAGTTAAGAAAATATAAAGATTGTTGTTGTTGTTGTTTTTGTTAGGCTTCTTAAACAACTTTATTCTGCAGGCTAATTTCGTTATCGTTGCTGTGGTCATATGAACGTATTTCTCTTTTCTTTAGACTCGATAAGAGATACCAAAAAGCTGAGAGCTCAGTAAACAAGCGATGGAAGAGAACAAACGCAAGACAAGGGGAGAAATCGGAAAAAGAGCCTCCAAATGGTACGCCCAAGTGGGCACTTTCCGATGAATGGAAGGCCCTCCTTGAACAAAGAAAGGAGGAGGCGCAGAGGTATGTTAAAATGTTTCATGCACTTGACTACTGAAAACAAAAATAAAAAATAAAAGGACGTCGATATATATCTTATCTAGCCGGCCGGCCTTCGACGTTCTTTTTCCATAAATCTCTCTTCAAAAACAGGAAAGTGGCACGATTTATTTATCGACTATGGCTTCTATTAGAAATTAATTAAACAAACAATGCACAAAACAACAAAAAAATATAAGTCGAATTTGATTTGCGCTCTAGTTAACAATTTCAAATAACTTCATTATGTTTCAATGAGTTAAACAACGTCAACTTTCATTGGCAGAAACGATGCAGATTCCGAAGAGGAGGAAGATGACAACATGAGGGAAGAGGAAGCGGAAGATGGCGAAAGTTCAGGAGAGGATACTGAATGGGAAGAGACAGAAAATTAGCCTAGTTTTACTAGGGTTCATTGCACAATTTCACAAAGAGATAGGAAATTAGATTTGTTAATTTTTCATTGTATGATTTCACAAAGACATGGAACGTTAGGCTTGTTGTAATAGGTGCAGTTTGTTTCTTAAAAAAAAAAGACATTTAGGTTTCTCCTTTTATCATGTTTATAATAAGATTTTGAAATGATGGTAAATTAGGTTGAATACAACATTACAGTTGGATTTCTATATTTCATGATGTTTCTGTGACGAAAGGTGCTATTTGATATAAACAAAGCAAAATATTTCATTCATTTAAAAAACTTGCTTATCTTCTACATTCATAGTTTAGGCAATGCGCTCTTTTCTCTTTTTCTAAGGCCCCGTTCAGATTAGGTGCCCGTTACCAGGAACGGGTACTTGTCTGAACACGCTTTCGTCAGTTCCCGAGCTTTCTCCCCTGCTTCCCTGCGTTTCAGTCACGACAACGGTGGCCGGTGCAAAGTGGACGAAGAAAGAAATAATTGCATTGTTACAACTGGGGTGTCTGAACAACTTCCAGTTTAGTGCCCGGACAAGGTGTGGTTGAACGGTCATCTAGTCTCAACGGGGCCTAACACCTCGCTCGCTATACGGCCTTGAACATCCTTTATCCCTCTATTTAGGTCCCAAGATTCCATTTATATTTCGGATTGTGGGAGGTTGGGTAACATTATAATGTCTATATTACATTTGAGAATAAAAAGCAGTGTCCTGAATGCAAGGAGTAAAAACAAAAAAAAAAGATATGAGTCCGTAACACAGTAGGCGCTCCCAGTCTATATCCTTCTTTTCGCAGTATATACTGATATGAACCCTGAACTATAAGGAATCCACCAAAGAGTATTAGAATCCGTATACATACCTGCTATACAATTCCAGTATACCTTATGACTCACACAGTATACATAATGTATACTGACATGTATACTGAAATATAAGGAATTATGCTACATATGTATACGGTCCTGCTATTTTCTTGGCATACCCTGACGAATACTGGTTATTATACAGACCTTGCACATCCTTATACTTACCGTATACCACAATGTATACTGACTGTATACGCCCCAAGTAAGGGTCCGTATACAGCATATTTTACGCAGTGATTCCCTCCACATTGAGCGAGTGTCCCTTGACTTTACATTCCGTCTTATCATCGTTGCATCGGTACCCATAGTTTTTAGGCCCACCCGAACAAAATTCCGCAATGTACTGACCGGGTTTAAGTTCGTTGGTGAACTCACCGAGATGGGTGCCGAGGGTGACGTCAGGTTGATCAGGACGATGCACATAGAGGACGGAATCCGTGTCGTAATAGAGGACCTGTTTCCCGAGGAGTTCCAAGGCTTCGTACAACCGTAAACGTGCCCAGCAGGTGGTAAAGGCCGCAATGAACACATTGGTGTTGACATTGAGGTCCTCGCACTCGTCCTTGGCACGGTAGTGCACTTCCACCCAGTTCTCATCGAGGCAACTGACGTACCGAATGTCATGTTGGTTGGAGTCCATAAAGAGCTGGAAAGGTAGAGGGTCAAAGAAGGGTTTCACCTGCATCAGGTTATCCCTCTGTCCAAACTTGCCCCACAAGGAATTGGGCATTAGTTTGGCTAAAGCCCGTCGACCCGGATTGTAAGCGATCTTAGTTGGGTCGAGATGAATTCCTTCATGACGCTCAAAGTCCTCCACATAGGCCTGTCGTTGCTCTTCCGTGTTGCACCCACTAGGCCATCCGGACGCTTCCACTTTGATCTTAAGCCAAGTGTTGACATACTCGGCAAACAATCCGCGGCGTGTTTCCTCAAAGTGGCACACTTCGTGCACGTGTTGAATCACGTAGCCCATCGCCACTGCTTTTTCTAGCTCGGGGGTGCACCATGTACCGATCAGCGCCCGTTCATCCTCGGTGTGATCGCACGAAAGGGATTTTTCGTGCAGAGGTTTGGCAATGTCTTGCTCCACACACGTACGGCAAAGAGGGAAGGTGAGCTTTCCTCCACACCGGTAAGGCAAGACGAAATGAAACAAATGCTTGGGTGGGACGATGGTGCACAAAGCCAGACCAAAGTACTCCGAGAGGTCGGTGGTGCCGGGTTCATAGATGAACTTAGGATGGCCGATGGGATACATTCCATTCTTATTGACCCACGGGTAGAGGGAAGTGTAGTCTACATACCGGATTTCCTCACCGACTCGAACCTTGTAATAAAGGTAGGAGGCATTGGTGCGTCCTCCAAAGAAGGCGTCGCGAGGATTCATGGGTTTGATGACAGGAAGGGTTTTGACGAACTCAGCCACGCGAGGATCTGCTTTCTTTTGCTGCTCCCATTCACATTCCCAGAGGGTCACGACATGGTATCCCAGGTCTCGAAGACTCTGAAGGCGTTCCATGGTGGTACGTCGGACATCATCCATACAACGATCGTCGTGACGGCAGTACGGTTCGTGACGATTGGGGAAACAAGAAAGACACCCGTGCCAAAAACAACCCAAGAACTCGAAGACCGTGTTGGTGACTGGATCGAAGCCGTCCACCCTCCAACGTCGACCAGGGATCCGGTATTCGCCTTGGTTGCGAGCATGCTGGATACGTTGGTTTGGAAGCGGGTCTTCCTCCTGCAGCCGATGTTCTTGCCACAACAGCCATTCCATAGCGGCCTTGGAGTGATTGGTGATGAGTCGCCATCCCTTGACAGGTTTGGAGGCGATGGTCTCTTCCTCCATGCGGTTGAGGCGATAGTCATGCAGACAAGCTCCTGCAATCGTCATTTTGTCAAAGGGACAAAAGCCGGTCTGTTCGCGGAACTCACGACAAAAGGTCAAACAACCCTCTCGGAGGAGTTTGACGTCAGAGATACAGTAGTCCACGAGATCCCTCTGGATATCAAACTGTGCCTCGTTCGCCACTTGAGCCGTGTACCATTGCTCAAACTCCGCTTTTCCTTTAGTGGACATGGTTTCAGGGGTGTACATCTCTCTCGGTGGCATGGGACCCACATAGTCGGCATTCGCAGGGGTGTTGAAAAGATGTGGAAAATACCCCTTCTTGAAATGGTCGGGATCGAACCCAAATGTTTTGGTAAACGAAGCCAGAGCCATGGCGAAGAACGACATGGAGTCGATGAAGCGAATGTACCCACCCCTGTAAGTGAGCTCCAGCAGTTTGCCACCCGTATGCGTGGGCTTAAACTTTTGTTTGCGCTCGATCAAACGCTTCACCACAAAGTAAGAGTCGTAACCCTTGAAATTGTGAGCAAGAGCGGTGACGTAGCGTGTGTCCTGCTCCGTCAATTGTTCCAACCATTGCAGAAATTGTTCCATGCAATTCTCGCCACGAAAGATTTGAGGCAAGGCATCCTCTTCCGTCATACCCACCACCAAATTAGGCACATGCACGCCCGTATCTTGCATGGCCTCCGTATCCCAAAAGACGAGTAGCGGTGGGTGGTAGGTATTGTCCTCCTCCTCCTCCTCCTCCCCACCCTCCGTAGCAGTATTGGGGTCGTTGCGTGCCTCACGACGGAGTCGGGTCCGCTTGTTGATTTGTACGATGCGTGCATGGTCTTCGAGCTCTTCGGGGTCCGTGGGGATTTGCATGAAGCATTGATGCTGGTTCAAATCCGTCGTTTCGTGGCACGACGGGCATTCACTGTACCCGCACCGATGTTCGTCTTGTTCATTCATCGAACGAAGCAGTTTCCTGCAGTTTGCACATTTGTGCCACGAGTCACATACCGATGAGTGATTGGGACCACACGCTTTTCCACTGAGGGTCTTGGGCTGGTGGAGTTGAAAGCACTTATCCCCATAAAATTGGCGACGACAATGACGACAGGGGATGTGGGCAGGACGATGTAATCGTTGCACTCATTCTGTTGGCAACCAGGGCAGTGAACGCCTTTCCCTTCAGAACATTCGTGACGGCCCCTTACGTTGTAGGGTTTCAGACACCGTCCACAAAAGTAGCCTTGCCCAAAGAATCCTGGCAACGAGGTCAATGTGTCGTAATGTTCGTCCTCGTGGAGAAGGGCTAACAAGGTAACACCCTGTCGAAACGCAAAACAGGCGTATTATCGATTCGCGTCCACCACCACGATTCCGTAATCCCGAAGACGGGGTGCTTGAGCCAAAGTGGCTAGTTCCTGGAGACCCATGGGACCCGGCTGGAGCCCGGTTTCTTCCAAGAGAGCCATAGCCGCTTCGTTGCGACGTCGTTGACACTTTCTGGTCCACTTGTCCCGTTCCTTGTTGTTGGAACCCGCCAGGTGCAGGCCACGAGCGGTGACGATAGCACGCGCACAACAGAGTCTTGCATCGTCCCTGGGCATGTTCACAATACACTTTTTGTTGAGACGAAAATGCGCCGAGGATTCGTAGCCAGGTCGTTTGTTTTTGGAGACGCCACTTCCTTGAGGTCCTGCCTGGACATGGACGAATTCCAGTTCAAAAGGTTCGTCGGGGTCGTATTCTTCCCCGGAATTGAGTTTTTGAGCCAGATCATCCAAAAAAGCCGTCACCGTGTCCGGTTCCTGACGCCACCGACGGACGCGTAATCCTCGAGAAAAGGAGTTGTCGAAGCGTGGCGAATGAAAACG
This sequence comes from Montipora capricornis, assembly GCF_036669925.1. NCBI lineage: Eukaryota > Metazoa > Cnidaria > Anthozoa > Scleractinia > Acroporidae > Montipora > Montipora capricornis. The sequence goes on from NC_090896.1 coordinate 23,513,095, forward strand.
GAGAAACACACGATCACGATCGTGGATGGTAGCATCGTCCAACAAGGATTCTATGGCACCCCGTAATCCTTGAGCGAGCGCATGGTTGATGTTTTGACGCCGTGAATCCAAACGTCCTTGTTGTTCCAACCGTGTCCTAAAGATGCGTTCACGCACTCCCATGACAGCGGATCGACGCTCCATGATGGGGTCCAAAACAAAACGAAAATGGCCTCCTCCACCTACTTGTGCAGGAGCTTCCTCCAAGAAAGAAGGTGTGTTTTGACAAGCAAAGGCCTCGCGATCGTCATGTAACCTTTGCCGATGCTCGGTGACATGGAGATGTTCATCATCCATGGGAACTGCCAGCCACCGTTCCACTTCGTCGAGAGCCTGAACTAACAGTTCATCGTCATCACTTTCCATCAAATCCACCACATGTCGAAGTTGTTCATCTCTCAGCAAAGCACGTTGCTCCTCTAAAGACAATCCGCTTGGTCCTGGCTGCTGCTGGTCCATCGTAACTCAAATGAACGGAAAACCGCGTGCTCCGTTCTTTGTAAAGGTCGGGCTTTGCGGGGGGTAGAAAATCACGGACCTTGGGTGACCTTTCCAGCACGTGAACAAAAAGCAGTTCATTCGCTCGGTATGTATGGCCTGACTTGTAAGGTCACACCAAGGTTTGAGAGGGATGGGGGGTACCCCCAACATTTTTATGGCCTGACTCGAGAGGGATGGGGGGGTACCCCCATTATTTTTATGGCCTGACTTGTAAGGTCACACGACCTCATGACATGGGGATGGGGGGGTATCCCCAACATTTTGATGGCCTAATGCCTCCTAAAGGCCAGAGAGAGTGGTTTGGAGTGTACTACATGGCAGAAGAAGATTTGGATCAATAAAGACCAGACACATGGAAGTCCAGAACTTGGCTTTGTTTTAATGTTTGTAACCACAACAACGTCAGTCCGCCATGAACGTCTTTTACAATTTGAGTTTTTGTTTGGCTTGCATGATTCTCTTCACGATGGCTTCGGTCCAGGTTTTCTTGCCGGGGAGATGGTTGATAGCCTTCACCATTTTTGCATCGGCTTTCCATTTGTCTTGTAAATTCTTGGCCTGGGAATAATCGATGTCATGTTGTTTGGCAATCTTGTCCAGCCGATTGATGCCCGGATCGCCTCGCTTGAGTCTCTTTTTCAAATGCGTCCCCGGTCCCATGTACTGGTACCCTGGCCAATGAAATTCGATGCTCGTCTTCTCCAACAGCTTTTGCAGATCCAATTTGCCCCCTTTCTGGCGCCTTCGTCGCCGGGTCTTGGGAGGCAAGGCCTGCCTTCGGGTCGTGTGCTTTTTCTGACGGTGCTTAGAAGTCCTGCCCATCGAGACGCCGTCGGAGTTTGGTGTCAAAATCCAGCCAACCGGGTGGGCGTTGTAATTTATCTGTTTCGGTCGGGCGACGACCTCGGTTCTTCCGAGCTTTCCTCTTGGCGGATCGGGCCGTCCCTTCCATCATCTCAGCCACACTCTCACCCAACATGGGATCTCCACCAAAAGGGAGTTCACCCCATTCGACGAGTGGGGTCATCGTCTTGGGGGTGGGTTTTTTCTTCTTGGCTTTCTTTTTGGGCACTGGCGTCTTCTTTTTAGGGGTCACAAAACGAAGACGTTTCTTTGCTTTAGGAGGTGGACCCGCAGCGGTCGGTGTGGCTAGAGGTTCTGCCTCAGCTGCTGCCGGTCGTTTCTTCTTTTTCACCAGTTGCGTCAACAACGTCCTCGTCCTCCTCAGCACCACCTGCACCACCACCAGGACCTCCTCCAAAACCCACGGGACGTCGAACGGCTTTGGTCCATTTACGCACTTCACGCGACAAAGGTTTAGCCAACGCTTCTTTCATGGCCGGCGGGATGTCCTCTGCCATGAGAAGGGCGGCTTCTCTAGCAGCCAGACGTGCGGCTTTAGTCACTTGAGAATTATCGGTCAAACGTTCTTTGTACACTTGCTCCAACCGACAGAGTCGTTCCGGATCCACCAACACCCGTTTTTGAAACCCAGGAATGACGTCATGGTCACCACTCATCGTAACGTGTCCCAACATTCGTGTGATACCTCGTTTTTATAGTAGAGGGTTTGTTTCTCTTGACGTTCTCGTTCCAAATGCCCTTCCAATTGACGTACTTGATGTTTCAGATCGCCCAGCTTTCGTTCGAGTTGACTTAGGTCTTTATTCCGTTCTTGAAGTTGGTCGGTCAATTGACGTATGATCTCGCATTGTTCACGTTCGCGATGTCGAAGATGTCGGATCTGATCTTTCATCACACAAATTGAACGAGAACCGTACGTCCACGTATCACACCATCCATCGTCCATGTTATGCAATCCTTGCCAGAACTGGATCACAATGACACCTCATCACCCACCGTAGCTCTTTTATGGACGCGTCCACCTCGCACGCAATGGTTGCAAGCCGTGTTCAAACCTTGCCAAAGACCCGACCTTGCTGACTCATCATTATCTGACGACACTTTTTCAAGGAATGTTTACGACGGGTCATGTCTCTCAGTGCTTTTTGGTGAGGTCGTAACTTGGTCAGGGTGGACGACGATACGGGAATCTTTCCACGAAGCGTGTTCATGACCAATTCGCTCAAGGCATTGATCTGATCGGCATTGGCCGCTTGCAAGCGTTCGCGACGTGTCTGATGATCGGCTGCTTTTAAGATACTCCGAAGAAACGGGAGTTGACGTCGGATACGCCAAGACATGATGAGACGATCCTTGGGTTTTTGGATAGGTTCCCTTTATACTTAACGTCGACCTCGTCGTCGGGTGGCCGCTTCCAACCCTTTTTTGACACCGTAACCAGCGGCGGCTCCCACACCTCCTAACGCTGCTGCTTTTCCTGCTGGAATCAAACCAGGAATCGCCAAAGCGAGCAATGGAAGGATGCCTCCGCGTTGTCGTCGTTTTCGAACACCTGGACGTCGGATCACACGCTTTCTTCGTCTTCGTACCATCTTTTCCACGAAATGGGGGCGTAATGTCCTGTGGTCAGTGCAGCTCCCCGCCTTTTATATCGTTTGTCTTTGCCCAAGAGGAACTCATTGGCGCTCGTACACCACCGTGGGACCGTCTTGCTGTGTCACATGACTGAACAACCGGAATCGGTCGTCGGAGGCAGGATGAAGGTCGATCATGAGATACCCGTAAGGACGTTGCGTGCACGCAACAAAGAGTTTGAGGACGTCTCGCCATCGATCTTGAAAGGCTTGGAGGACCAACGCGCGACATCCCGTCTGATCCCTGGGATTCTTGAAGACAATCACGTAATGCGCATTGCGCAAAATGGTCTTGGCAAATTTCCCAGGTGGAAACAGATCTTGACACAAGTACAAGACCGTAATGTGTCGATGATGGGATTCTCGCGTAAAGAGATCCAACACGCGTTTATCGTTTCCTCCTTCATCCATGAGATCGTCCAAGACCAACACCCCACCTTGAGGAAACCATGTTTGAAGATCGGCGACTTCAGGGATTCCTTCGTGAAACTGGATGCCTTGACGTTTCATACCATCGAACCGGGGTTGCCATACGGCGTAACAGTAATGACACGGTCGTGTCTTTCTGCCCTCAAACACGGTGCCTTCCGTCAAGAGCGCTTCGGTCAATTGCGTCTTGCCACTTCCTGACGGACCGACAATCATCGTACTACTGGGCATACGTATCATGACAAAAGCAAGAAAGGACGAGAGGGTACACTTCTTTTAAAGGGCCCGGTTGTGTACCGACGTCCCGGGTTATACGTGTACGACCCTACTATTTATGTAAGACAAGACACGCATACCGTTTCCATGAGGTACGCTTTTTTTATTCACAAATCACAACAAACTCATGCGCAATACACGATTGATTCGAGGATATGGCATTCAAATCTTGAACCAAAAGACGACGGACTTGATTGCCCACCAAATCGTACGAGGAAAATCCTTCTAAAAACTCTTCCATGGTCCGTCCTCGGGCTCGTTCTTTTAAAAACAGCAAAGCATAATGACCACACGCCGTACTGTTCAAGGCTTGTAAGGTCCGATCGTTGCGCCATACCGGGGACCATCGCGCCAACCAGTTGTGCAAACCTGGTGCTTGATAGGTGGTGAGAGGTAAGCCGTAACTGTCCATGACTTCACAGGCTCCCTCTTCCGTCCAGAGTCCTAACCAATGTTTTCCAGGTTCGCCTCGTGGATCCGTGTTCACAATGTAGGCGGCTCGCGTTGTGCGGGTGGGACGGGACGGTAACCCATCAGAAGGATGCACGCCGTGAAAGACACGTTTCAGGATAGGATTGCCCAATGCCAAATGACGAAGGGCGACGTCACTCAATGGCACAAATTCCATGTTTTGTTCTTGGGGTTCATCGACGCACGTTATATAGAATCCCACCCTTGTCGTCGATCTGGAACACATTCTCAAACTCACCCCATACCACGACCGTGAGATTCTTGTTAGGGATCGCACGAAAATCGATTTCCAAACGAACATTGCCGGCTTGTCTAGGGTTTCGATGTCCTGGAGCATCCGCGTCTCCATTGGGTACATTGTTAAAGGCAAACAACGTACAATTCTTGTCCTGTCCCCATTCACTGGGTTGGATCATACTGGGACGATGATTCAGCAACGAACCACTGACTTCTAAGAAACGATGGTATCCCAACAGGTCTTTACGGCCATTGGTTCCATTTAGTTCCAAGGTTGGGTACGGATATTCCTCGCTGTCAATGACTTGACGAATCCGGATCACCCCAAATTTCTGGAAAGCGAACGGGTAATACTCCAAATCGCCATTGAAACCTCGACTGTCCAACAACTCCACGATCATCCGGTCCGGCACACCGCCCACAAACACGTTGTCTTCAATGAACTTGGTGGTCAGTCCATTGAACGAAAACGTACGGATCTCGCTTCGGACCACTGGATAATTGGCCCACTGTTCTTTGACTTTTCTCTTGGCCTGTAGGGCATTGTAGACGGATGGGTTCAAGGACAAACGGCAGAGATGCAGCGTTACTTTGAGGTCACCTTGACTCAACGTCACTTGACGTTTGACTCCCACACCACTGGTATTCGTTCCAAACAAAAAGAACTCGGGTCGGTTGCAAAACAATTCCAAGACGATCTCCACCCCAGGCACAAGCACGCGTCCTGTGCGAAAGGCTTCCAGATGCGGATGCACGATCAAGGTGGCTTTATTGTTGTTGTAGAATGGTACGGTGGCCGTCTTCAAGGGAGTGGCATCACCGTGTCCCCATCCATTCGTCGTGCAAATGTCATCCGCGGCTCCACCGGCAGTTAAGTGTTTGTCACATTCAAATAATTCACCCAACCTTGAGGCGCCAGCAAGGTCTCCCCTTCATCTCGATTGTAATTCAGCAGCGTCTCCAAGAAGGCATTGTAAGCGTACGTATCGGTCTGTTCGCTCATCAAAGTGCCGTTGAACCGTAGATTCATCTGTTTGAAGAGCGTGTGACCCAGATTGTTGGTCACGTAGACAAATCGGGTATTGTTCGCATCTGAAGCCGCGTTGGCGTCGGCCACGATGCCATTCGTCGATGCGGAATTCAATTTCAATTCCACTTCCAAAAAACTCCGGTTCAAATCGACGAAATCGTCCAAGGCTGGGATGGAAAAGGAAATGGGTGTGATCCCCGTACTGGATGGACTGTACTTCACGTTGCGATACCCTTGCACGGTCACGTTGGCCGAGGGGATTGTAAACACATCCAAACTCATCGTTTCTTCTTCTTTTTTCGTCTTCTTTGAAGTCTTCGGGTCAAGAACGGGACTAAGGCGTACTCAGGAGGTCGTGACACGGCTCCGCTCAACCAACCACCGACCTGACGTGGATGGTCGGTGCCTTTTATACTGGAACCTGGCGTCCCATACCGACTCAATGCCCGTTGACGACACGGACGCGATTGAACCACGTACGTGTTCATGTTCGACCAAAGATGTCCGAAACTTTGCGTTTGGCTTTTTTATAGACGTGCTGGCCTCCCGCTTTCACCCCAGCTTGGATGAGTGCGGCGGCTTTCCGTTTGACTCCTCGTTTCAAGGTTTGTCCGATGACGTCTCCAACAACACCTAAAGATTTTCCACTGGAAGCTGTACGAAGTCCCGATTGCAACGATTCCAAGATCACGGGCGCAGCGATCTGAATCAATTCCTATGTGAAACCGTCCCCGCCTTGACCGCGTGCAGCGGGAGGGTAATACCGCGTCAGATTTCCGCCTCTCATGGGGATATTGTGTCTTTGCCTAGGGGGCGACCGGTTTTTATACGTGCGCCCCACGACGACGAAATTGAAAGGTGACGATGGTCTTGCCTTTTCCAAACGCAACCAGATGTCCACTGCTTTCGGCCAAACTGACTTCGATCACGTCCAAGAACGGGCGACGTAACGGTAACCATTGGATGTGTAGAGGTTCGAAATACACAGTACCCACACCACTTCGTCGGTAATAGACTTCACGCACTAAAGGATGCGATGCATCCCCCACAATGTTACTGTTCACCACATCTGAATACAAGAGCAAGGTTCTCGACGTCTGGGTGACGGCCTGTTCGGAAGCTTTATTGAGATTCCGAAATTTCCACTCCACCATCTGACTGAGGACGAGTTCGTTGTCCGATCCATAGGGGACGGACCACAGACGATTGGTAGGCCATTCAGTCGCACTCACATGGGTCATTTTTTGGGCATGCTTGTCGTAGAGGGAATATTCGAGATTGGGACCCAAGTTGTATGTTCCATCCTTCATTCTCGTCAACCATCCCAAGCGTAAGGCCACATGTTTCTGAATGGAAAATCGGATGTCGGCTGAGTTGATATCGTGTAAGGTCTTCCGCTCCATCACGGCATCCTCTTTTTCCCAACGAAACGTCACCCGCCTATGGTCCAGCACGCTCCCACCTCTAATGTTTTGGAGCGTCGTGTTTCTCTGCCATTCCATCTGATGAAGGAGAGCTTTCATGAATCCCACCCCATCGACGATGGCGGATTGCTTTTGAATGAGATCATCGCGGTGAACCGTATCTGTTTGGATATGGATTCGGTCGGCATCCACTCGGTACCGGTTTGATAACAAACTGTCTTTGTCGGGATCCAACAATTCTTTCAAATCCAACCCTTGATCGGGCATGCACACAGAGGTCAGACCCACTTCCCAGTCTCCATCAAATTTCACAGGATGCGGTAAACGGACTTTGAAACTGCTGCTGGTATTATTCGGAAATTCTGGCGAGACATCACTGAGTAAAACGACACGATCCATGACGACGACGACGACGAAAATGGAGACAGAGAGTACTTGTTTTATCCTTAGGAAAGGCCACGGGACGCCCGTCGACTTCCTTAATACGTACGTGTGCCGTCTCGATCGTAGATCCGCGTAGGTGATGGTAGTGCACCTGACGCGGTTCCCACCAGGCGCCTCCACTTTTATAGGGGACGGTGCGCAGCAGTTCGTCGTACGACTCTTCCAACCATTGACTTTCCACCAGGTTGACGTACACAAAAAGGGGACGTTCGATCTGTTGCGTCGCCAATGGTGTGTTCTTGAACTTGGCAAAGGCTTCGTTCAGACGGACGAACCGCCAATTGAAGGCTTTCGCCATCACCATGAAATGAGCCCTTGGTACACGACGCTCCACCCCACTCCTTCGGTGACCAATGCTATCGGTCCGGTTTCAGCGTGAAAACCGCTAGGGTACTCCTGAAAGACGGATCCATCACCAAAGGATTCTGAGGTGTAATCCGGTACCGGGGCGTGTTTATCAATCGCTTCCATGAGGAGATTGGGTCCTTTCTTGAAGTGACCTGGCAATGGCTGAAAAACTCCATGGTCCACCACCGTCTTGGTAAACCATCTCATATGGAAAGCCAGTTCGCTGACCCATCCAAAATACTTCCACATGATCCCGCTCTGAAACACATGCGTATTATCTAGAAGCAAGTCGTCTCCCTTCCATACAAAGGTTGCCATGGTATTATATCTCGTCTTTGGGGGGGTCTGACTCGTATCGACAATCTCAAAGTGAAGGTGCTCCCCGGCTCGTAGATTGTCCGTGATCTTCTGTTGCATTCGATGGATGATCTTCTTGACAAATTCCACACCCGTCTTGGAAGGGGTGATCTCCGATAAGAGGATCACCCCTCGTTGATTGCGCGCGATACGGAGCTCTCCAGTGGAATTCCTCGTCGTGGTGCTATAGTAAAAAGTACACAAGTATCCTTCCTCTTTCCAAGTCTCGGGATGGCAACGCCATGGTACGCTTCGTGAACCAGGATCTTTTCGGGGTTGTACAGGCTCGGGTGGTGGAATGATAGGGAACGACGCGCCCGACAGTCCCACTTCCCATCCGTCGTCCTCTTGCCACAGGCGATCTTTAGGCAACCGTGCCTTGAAGTCAGAGGGACCATTGTCAGGAAACTCGGCTTTCTGCACATGACTCGATAAGGTAGCGTAACACGACATGGTTCATCTTTTTTATTTATTTTTTTAAAAATCTCTTTTTATACATGTCGTAACGCAGAACGAGGCACCCAACTATCGTATTTTGGGGGCCAGCCCAACCATCGGACTTTCACCGCGTGTCCACATCGTTGTAAAATCTCTTCCACTCAGAACAAAGCGTTGTCTGGCACGGTGACTTTTTCGACATCTTGCTCGTAAAAACTCCCTTCCAAGGGCGTGCCATCCCATTCTTCCAAGTGATAAGTAACCACAGGTCCTCGCACCACACGTCTCACAATAAAGACTTCTTCCGTCCAACCAGGGAGATAGCCTTTCTTGAACGGACGATGTTTCTTACTCAAACGGATAGGATCGCCCACCTTGAGTTTAGGTCGAGGGCGTCGTTTCAAACGTTTTCCATACAGTTTGGTCCATACAACGCGTTCATTGTCATCGGTGACGTCTCGTGGGGCCATGCCAATACTTCGATGAGGGGTCTGATTGTACCCGTTTAACAATTGAGGTAACACGTTCAGGTACCTTCGAGTATTTCGTGCGGTAAAATACCGATACATGCGTTCTTTCAACGTACGTTTGAAGCGTTCCACTTTGGTTTCTTTGTCATCCCAGTGCTTTGAAATGTGTTTGATACCTTCTCGTTCCCACATCCGACGAAACGGAGCATTGTAAAACTCTTTGCCCAGATCCGTCTGTAAACGTTGAGGTTTTCGTCCTTGTCGTAGCACGTTTTCAAAAGCTTGAGTCACCGCAGTGCCTGTCTTGTTCTTCACGGGGACCACCCAAGCGTATTTGGATAACACATCAATGACCGTCAAGAGATAGCGATGCCCACCATTCCATCGTTTGAGAGGTTGCACCTCCACCAAATCGGCTTGCCATTGTTCGTCCTTGTGAAACACCAAGACCGGGAGTGTCTCGAACCGTCGTCGAACGGGGCGATGCAGTGTGTAGGCCAATTCCCCTTGCAATTCTCATGAGGCTTCCTTCTGCGTCAATCCTTGAGCTTGAGCGTACCGAGCGACACCACCCAATGAACCTGGGGTCTGAGGATCCGTGTAGGCACTCACAATGGACGTGGTGGCGACACGGCGGCGGCGTTTCTGTTTTGACATGTTTTGGTGACGAGCCAACGCGTCGTCAACTCCAGAATGGTCGGGATGTCCTGTGGATGATGCTTTTTAAGGGTTTGCCACGTATGATAAGCACGTTCGGGTCCGAGTGTCGTCATCAACCAGTCCATATAGACGACAAAATGACTCCACTTATAGTCGATTCCTTCTTTCATGACTTCGAACACCGCTAGGGTATCGATGGGTTCGTCGGTAGGAAATCCATCCCATTCGTGTGTGCCTCCGAGCAGCTTCATCATTTCCCGACAAAGCCAAGTCAACAAACGCCAACGAACCCGTTGTTCGAATTCACGATAAGGGAGTTGGGTCACATGAGCGACGACCGCTCTCAACAGACGTTGTCCAAACTCGACACACTACATAATGACACAAACAATTTGAGGGTTTAAGCTTTTATTTATACCTGATCGATTTCCATCTCAAGCATTTTCAATTGTTCAAAACAAGCATGCAACAGTTCAGGCGTAATGGGGCGGGTGCGTTCTAATCGCCGGCACCACCTCTGCTGCAATTCGTCGTGTTCCATCCACTTTTTCTGTTGAGCCATCCATCGCCGCTTTCTCACGTACTTCTCTAGTTCCTCCTCCAACTGGTCGTTCGGCAAGCTGGGTACCTGGATCACCACCGTTTCGTTCTCCAACTCTTGTTTTTTTCTGGCTTGATGAGGGTCCCATGGAGCGTTCACTTCGAGCAGCCCACTGGCTTTTTCCTCCCGTTCTCCTTTCCAGCCATTCTTTCTGGCTTCTTGCCATCGGTGCTGAAAGATCTGGTCCGACCATTCACGGTCCAACCATTGGAAGAACCGGCAGGGCATGTTCTGGCGACACGTCAAGAAAAGCGTCCCACATTAGGGGAATCAGGGTTCATCGTTCGTACCACTTTACTTTTCTCCCCACAAAAACAGTGCCATGGTCCTTTCTTGATGTCGTGATGGAGTTGTGGTGGTACTTCAGTCTGCCATTCGTAGGCTCGATCCACACCCCCCATCACCAAAAGGGACACACCTCATCGTACTCTTTACAATAGACGTATCGAAAGGACGGATCCCCTCGGGTCTGGTTCTCGCACTAAAGGAGTCTCGTGGAACGGACACAAAGGTACCTTGGGCTCTGGGGATGGTTCGAGTAGGGGTTCCAAGACGGCACCAGGTTCTAAGTCAGGTCGTGGCTCCATAAGAGTCAAGACGGCCGTTTCTTGATGGTTCTGGTTTCACCTCCTCAGGGGTTACCACTACAGATCCTTGTGTAGGAAGTAAGGGTTCCATCATCGCTTCGTAGCTGGGCAAGTCCTCTAAATCAGGGACTGACTCTAAGAGTTCTTTCAATTCTGCACTGAGAGGCGTCCACGCCACCGTCTCTGTAGGTGGGGGGCCTGAGGTGACGAGAGCGTCCAAGGTTTCTGCGGCTTTGTTCAACTCCGCTTCGTCTCGTTTCTTTTCTCTTCCCGCTTTTTCTTACGCCGCTCCGCATCTTTTTGACGGCGGATTTCCTTGGCGTCCTTCATGATCTTGGCAGGGGGTTCCGCTGCTTCGCGCACGACATCGTGTTTCTGGCTAGCACGAGAACGTTTCGATGGTTTCTTCTTCTTCTTCTCCTCCTTCTCTTCTCGAAATGGATAGCGAGCAGGCGACAGGTCTCCGTACTTCCAAGAGATGCTCATCTTCTTCTCAAGACAACTGACAACGAATGAAGTGTGTCTCGCGTATTTATGGTTGGACGGCAGCACGTGATGTCACATTCCAGGGTCTGTGATTGGTTCTTAAGGATGGTGCCACATTCGGGCGACCCTGTCATTGGATGCTCAGAGTGGCATCAAGGTCATTTCAAGGTCAGTCCCATTCCGGCGGCTCTGTCATTGGTCTGTAGAAAGTGACGTCAGCTTTGGTCCACGTCAACACACTTGGGTATATAAAGAGTCACGCTAGCGCAGAACCGTCAGGTTGTCATGAGCTTGGAGAGGTGCTGTAGACGCATAGACTTGTTGCTGGACGCTCTCTTGTGTGAGGGCTGCAAAGAAGACAAAGACGAAGAAACAGAGCTCATTGATCTGACGACTTGGGTTCTCCATCAAATTGTCGTGAGTGCCAATTTGTTCACTACCTTCTCCAGAAAGCAGACGATCTCAATGTCCCACTCCGATACAAAGACAATCGAAGTACAAACGGATTCTACGACCTTAACACTCCTCAAACGTCTGGACGCCCTACTAGACCGATACTTGTGCAAGGGTTGTCGGTACGACAAGAACCAACTGTCCCTATCGGATTTGAGCACATGGGCACCGGACCGAATTGTCGTGAATGCCGCTATGTCTTCGACGCAGCCGACGATCCCGACCCAGATGTCTGTGACGCCTACTCCGAACGAGGAATGCCCGAGCAATACTACTTCCCACCCGAAGAC
>NC_090896.1:23529633-23572133 GCF_036669925.1 Montipora capricornis
TTCCAAGGCTTCGTACAACCGTAAACGTGCCCAGCAGGTGTAAAGGCCGCAATGAACACATTGGTGTTGACATTGAGGTCCTCGCACTCGTCCTTGGCATGGTAGTGCACTTCCACCCAGTTCTCATCGAGGCAACTGACGTACCGAATGTCATGTTGGTCGGAGTCCATAAAGAGCTGGAAAGGTAGAGGGTCAAAGAAGGGTTTCACCTGCATCAGGTTATCCCTCTGTCCAAACTTGCCCCACAAGGAATTGAGCATTAGTTTGGCTAAAGACCGTTGACCCGGATTGTAAGCGATCTTAGTTGGGTCAAGATGAATTCCTTCATGACGCTCAAAGTCCTCCACATAGGCCTGTCGTTGCTCTTCCGTGTCGCACCCACTAGGCCATCCGGACGCTTCCACTTTGATCTTAAGCCAAGTGTTGACATACTCGGCAAACAATCCGCGGCGTGTTTCCTCAAAGTGGCACACTTCGTGGACGTGTTGAATCACGTAGCCCATCGCCACCGCTTTTTCTAGCTCGGGGGTGCACCATGTACCGATCAGCGCCCGTTCATCGTCGGTGTGATCGCACGAAGAGGTTTGGCAATGTCTTGCTCCACACACGTACGGCAAAGAGGGAAGGTGAGCTTTCCTCCCCACCGGTAAGGCAAGACGGGATGAAACAAATGCTTGGGTGGGACGATGGTGCACAAAGCCAGACCAAAGTACTCCGAGAGGTCGGTGGTGCCGGGTTCATAGATGAACTCAGGATGGCCGATGGGATACATTCCATTCTTATTGACCCACGGGTAGAGGGAAGTGTAGTCCACATACCGGATTTCCTCGCCGACTCGAACCTTGTAATAAAGGTAGGAGGCATTGGTGCATCCTCCAAAGAAGGCGTCGCGAGGATTCATGGGTTTGATGACAGGAAGGGTTTTGACGAACTCAGCCACGCGAGGATCTGCTTTCTTTTGCTGCTCCCATTCACATTCCCAGAGGGTCACGACATGGTATCCCAGGTCTCGAAGACTCTGAAGGCGTTCCATGGTGGTACGTCGGACATCATCCATACAACGATCGTCGTGACGGCAGTACGGTTCGTGACGATTGGGGAAACAAGAAAGACACCCGTGCCAAAAACAACCCAAGAACGCGAAGACCGTGTTGGTGTCTGGATCGAAGCCGTCCACCCTCCAACGTCGACCAGGGATCTGGTATTCGCCTTGGTTGCGAGCATGCTGGATACGTTGGTTTGGAAGTGGGTCTTCGTCCTGCAGCCGATGTTCTTGCCACAACAGCCATTCCATAGCGGCCTTGGAGTGATTGGTGATGAGTCGCCATCCCTTGACAGGTTTGGAGGCGATGGTCTCTTCGTCCATGCGGTTGAGGTGATAGTCATGCAGACAAGCTCCTACAATCGTCATTTTGTCAAAGGGACAAAAGCCGGTCTGTTCGCGGAACTCACGACGAAAGGTCAAACAACCCTCTCGGAGGAGTTTGACGTCAGAGATACAGTAGTCCACGAGATCCCTCTGGATATCAAACTGTGCCTCGTTCGCCACTTGAGCCGTGTACCATTGCTCAAACTCCGCTTTTCCTTTAGTGGACATGGTTTCAGGGGTGTACATCTCTCTCGGTGGCATGGGACCCACATAGTCGGCATTCGCAGGGGTGTTGAAAAGATGTGGAAAATACCCCTTCTTGAAATGGTCGGGATCGAACCAAATGTTTTGGTAAACGAAACCAGAGCCATGGCGAAGAACGACATGGAGTCGATGAAGCGAATGTACCCACCCCTGTAAGTGAGCTCCAGCAGTTTGCCACCCGTACGTGTGGGCTTAAACTTTTGTTTGCGCTCGATCAAACGCTTCAGCACAAAGTAAGAGTCGTAACCCTTGAAATTGTGAGCAAGAGCGGTGACGTAGCGTGTGTCCTGCTCCGTCAATTGTTCCAGCCATTCCAGAAATTGTTCATTGCAAGTCTCGCCACGAAAGATGTGAGGCAAGACATCCTCTGCCGTCATACCCACCACCAAATTAGGCACATGCACGCCCGTATCTTGCATGGCCTCCGTATCCCAAAAGACGAGTAGCGGTGGGTGGTAGGTATTGTCCTCCTCCTCCTCCCCACCCTCCGTAGCAGTATTGGGGTCGTTGCGTGCCTCACGACGGAGTCGGGTCCGCTTGTTGATTTGTACGATGCGCGCACGGTCTTCGAGCTCTTCGGGGTCCGTGGGGATTTGCACGAAGCATTGATGCTGGTTCAAATCCGTCGTTTCGTGGCACGACGGGCATTCACTGTATCCGCACCGATGTTCGTCTTGTTCATTCATCGAACGAAGCAGTTTCCTGCAGTTTGCACATTTGTGCCACGAGTCACATACCGATGAGTGATTGGGACCACACGCTTTTCCACTGAGGGTCTTGGTCTGGTGGAGTTGAAAGCACTTATCCCCATAAAATTGGCGACGACAATGACGACAGGGGATGTGGGCAGGACGTTTACGCAAGTACGCCTCGATGTAATCGTTGCACTCATTCTGTTGGCAACCAGGGCAGTGAACGCCTTTCCCTTCAGAACATTGGTGACGGCCCCTTACGTTGTAGGGTTTCAGACACCGTCCACAAAAGTAGCCTTGCCCAAAGAATCCTGGCAACGAGGTCAATGTGTCGTAATGTTCGTCCTCGTGGAGAAGGGCTAACAAGGTAACACCCTGTCCAAACGCAAAACAGGCGTATTGTCGATTCGCGTCCACCACCACGATTCCGTAATCCGGAAGACTGGGTGCTTGAGCCAAAGTGGCTAGTTCCTGGAGACCCATGGGACCCGGCTGGAGCCCGGTTTCTTCCAAGAGAGCCATAGCCGCTTCGTTGCAATGTCGTTGACACTTTCTGGTCCACTTGTCCCGTTCCTTGTTGTTGGAACCCGCCAGGTGCAGGCCACGAGCGGTGACGATAGCACGCGCACAACAGAGTCCTGCATCGTCCCTGGGCATGTTCACAATACACTTTTTGTTGAGACGAAAATGCGCCGAGGATTCGTAGCCAGGTCGTTTGTTTTTGGAGACGCCACTTCCTTGAGGTCCTGCCTGGACATGGACGAATTCCAGTTCAAAAGGTTCATCCGGGTCGTATTCTTCCCCGGAATTGAGTTTTTGAGCCAGATCATCCAAAAAAGCCGTGACCGTGTCCGGTTCCTGACGCCACCGACGGACGCGTAATCCTCGAGAAAAGGAGTTGTCGAAGCGTGGCGAATGAAAACGGAGAAACACACGATCACGATCGTGGATGGTAGCATCGTCCAACAAGGATTCTATGGCACCCCGTAATCCTTGAGCGAGCGCATGGTTGATGTTTTGACGCCGTGAATCCAAACGTCCTTGTTGTTCCAACCGTGTCCTAAAGATGCGTTCACGCACTCCCATGACAGCGGATCGACGCTCCATGATGGGGTCCAAAACAAAACGAAAATGGCCTCCTCCACCTACTTGTGCAGGAGCTTCCTCCAAGAAAGAAGGTGTGTTTTGACAAGCAAAGGCCTCGCAATCGTCATGTAACCTTTGCCGATGCTCGGTGACATGGAGATGTTCATCATCCATGGGAACTGCCAGCCACCGTTCCACTTCGTCGAGAGCCTGAACTAACAGTTCATCGTCATCACTTTCCATCAAATCCACCACATGTCGAAGTTGTTCATCTCTCAGCAAAGCACGTTGCTCCTCTAAAGACAATCCGCTTGGTCCTGGCTGCTGCTGGTCCATCGTAACTCAAATGAACGGAAAACCGCGTGCTCCGTTCTTTGTAAAGGTCGGGCTTTGCGGGGGGTAGAAAATCACGGACCTTGGGTGACCTTTCCAGCACGTGAACACAAAGCAGCTCATTCGCTCGGTATGTATGGCCTGACTTGTAAGGTCACACCAAGGTTTGAGAGGGATGGGGGGTAACCCCAACATTTTTATGGCCTGACTCGAGAGGGATGGGGGGTACCCCCCAACATTTTTATGGCCTGACTTGTAAGGTCACACGACCTCATGACAGGGGATGGGGGGTATCCCCAACTTTTCTATGGCCTAATGCCTCCTAACGGCCAGAGAGAGTGGTTTGGAGTGTACTACATGGCAGAAGAAGATTTGGATCAATAAAGACCAGACACATGGAAGTCCAGAACTTGGCTTTGTTTTAATGTTTGTAACCACAACAACGTCAGTCCGCCATGAACGTCTTTTACAATTTGAGCTTTTGTTTGGCTTGCATGATTCTCTTCACGATGGCTTCGGTCCAGGTTTTCTTGCCGGGGAGATGGTTGATGGCCTTCACCATTTTTGCATCGGCTTTCCATTTGTCTTGTAAATTCTTGGCCTGGGAATAATCGATGTCATGTTGTTTGGCAATCTTGTCCAACCGATTGATGCCCGGATCGCCTCGCTTGAGTCTCTTTTTCAAATGCGTCCCCGGTCCCATGTACTGGTACCCTGGCCAATGAAATTCGATGCCCGTCTTCTCCAACAGCTTTTGCAGATCCAATGTGCCCCCTTTCTGGCGCCTTCGTCGCCGGGTCTTGGGAGGCAAGGCCTGCCTTCGGGTCGTGTGCTTTTTCTGACGGTGCTTAGAAGTCCTGCCCATCGAGACGCCGTCGGAGTTTGGTGTCAAAATCCAGCCAACCGGGTGGGCGTTGTAATTTATCTGTTTCGGTCGGGCGACGACCTCGGTTCTTCCGAGCTTTCCTCTTGGCGGATCGGGCCGTCCCTTCCATCATCTCAGCCACACTCTCACCCAACATGGGATCTCCACCAAAAGGGAGTTCACCCCATTCGACGAGTGGGGTCATCGTCTTGGGGGTGGGTTTTTTCTTCTTGGCTTTCTTTTTGGGCACTGGCGTCTTCTTTTTAGGGGTCACAAAACGAAGACGTTTCTTTGCTTTAGGAGGTGGACCCGCAGCGGTCGGTGTGGCTAGAGGTTCTGCCTCAGCTGCTGCCGGTCGTTTCTTCTTTTTCACCAGTTGCGTCAACAACGTCTGTAACGGGCCTTGCGTAAACGCTTCCCCTTCCACGTCCTCGTCCTCCTCAGCACCACCAGGACCTCCTCCAAAACCCACGGGACGTCGAACGGCTTTGGTCCATTTACGCACTTCATGCGACAAAGGTTTAGCCAACGCTTCTTTCATGGCCGGCGGGATGTCCTCTGCCATGAGAAGGGCGGCTTCTCTAGCAGCCAGACGTGCAGCTTTAGTCACTTGAGAATTATCGGTCAAACGTTCTTTGTACACTTGCTCCAACCGACGGAGTCGTTCCGGATCCACCAACACCCGTTTTTGAAACCCAGGAATGACGTCGTGGTCACCACTCATCGTAACGTGTCCCAACATTCGTGTGATACCTCGTTTTTATAGTAGAGGGTTTGTTTCTCTTGACGTTCTCGTTCCAAATGCCCTTCCAATTGACGTACTTGATGTTTCAGATCGCCCAGCTTTCGTTCGAGTTGACTTAGGTCTTTATTCCGTTCTTGAAGTTGGTCGGTCAATTGACGTATGATCTCGCATTGTTCACGTTCGCGATGTCGAAGATGTCGGATCTGATCTTTCATCGCACAAACTGAACGAGAACCGTACGTCCACGTATCACACCATCCATCGTCCATGTTATAGAATCCTTGCCAGAACTGGATCACAATGACACCTCATCACCCACCGACGCTCTTTTATGGACGCGTCCACCTCGCAGGCAATGGTTGCAAGCCGTGTTCAAACCTTGCCAAAGACCCCGACCTTGCTGACTCATCATGATCTGACGACGCTTTTTCAAGGAATGTTTACGACAGGTCATGTCTCTCAGTGCTTTTTGGTGAGGTCGTAACTTGGTCAGGGTGGACGACGATACGGGAATCTTTCCACGAAGCGTGTTCATGACCAATTCGCTCAAGGCATTGATCTGATCGGCATTGGCCGCTTGCAAGCGTTCGCGACGTGTCTGATGATCGGCTGCTTTTAAGATACTCCGAAGAAACGGGAGTTGACGTCCGATACGCCAAGACATGATGAGACGATCCTTGGGTTTTTGGATAGGTTCCCTTTATACTTAACGTCGACCTCGTCGTCGGGTGGCCGCTTCCAACCCTTTTTTGACACCGTAACCAGCGGCGGCTCCCACACCTCCTAACGCTGCTGCTTTTCCTGCTGCAATCAAACCAGGAATCGCCAAAGCGAGCAATGGAAGGATGCCTCCGCGTTGTCGTCGTTTTCGAACACCTGGACGTCGGATCACGCGCTTTCCTCGTCTTCGTACCATCTTTTCCACGAAAGGGGGCGTAATGTCCTGTGGTCAGTGCAGCTCCCCGCCTTTTATATCGTTTGTCTTTGCCCAAGAGGAACTCATTGGCGCTCGTACACCACCGAGGGACCGTCTTGCTGTGTCACATGACTGAACAACCGGAATCGGTCGTCGGAGGCAGGATGAAGGTCGATCATGAGATACCCGTAAGGACGTTGCGTGCACGCGACAAAGAGTTTGAGGACGTCTCGCCATCGATCTGGAAAGGCTTGGAGGACCAACGCGCGACATCCCGTCTGATCCCTGGGATTCTTGAAGACAATCACGTAATGCGCATTGCGCGAAATGGTCTTGGCAAATTTCCCAGGTGGAAACAGATCTTGACACAAGTACAAGACCGTAATGTGTCGATGATGGGATTCTCGCGTAAAGAGATCCAACACGCGTTTATCGTTTCCTCCTTCATCCATGAGATCGTCCAAGACCAACACCCCACCTTGAGGAAACCATGTTTGAAGATCGGCGACGTCAGGGATTCCTTCGTGAAACTGGATGCCTTGACGTTTCATACCATCGAACCGGGGTTGCCATACAGCGTAACAGTAATGACACGTTCGTGTCTTTCTGCCCTCAAACACGGTGCCTTCCGTCAAGAGCGCTTCGGTCAATTGCGTCTTGCCACTTCCTGACGGACGGACAATCATCGTACTACTGGGCATACGTATCATGACAAAAGCAAGAAAGGACGAGAAGGTACACTTCTTTTAAAGGGCCCGGTTGTGTACCGACGTCCCGGGTTATACGTGTACGACCCTACTATTTATGTAAGACAAGACACGCATACCGTTTCCATGAGGTACGCTTTTTTTATTCACGAATCACAACAAACTCATGCGCAATACACGATTGATTCGAGGGTATGGCATTCAAATCTTGAACCAAAAGACGACGGACTTGATTGCCCACCATCCGATCATTCCCCACCAAATCGTACGAGGAAAATCCTTCTAAAAACTCTTCCATGGTCCGTCCTCGGGCTCGTTCTTTTAAAAACAGCAAAGCATAATGACCACACGCCGTACTGTTCAAGGCTTGTAAGGTCCGATCGTTGCGCCATACCGGGGACCATCGCGCCAACCAGTTGTGCAAACCTGGCGCTTGATAGGTGGTGAGAGGTAAGCCGTAACTGTCCATGACTTCACATGCTCCCTCTTCCGTCCAGAGTCCTAACCAATGTTTTCCAGGTTCGCCTCGTGGATCCGTGTTCACAATGTAGGCGGCTCGCGTTGCGCGGGTGGGACGGGACGGTAACCCATCAGAAGGATGCACGCCGTGAAAGACACGTTTCAGGATAGGATCGCCCAATGCCAAATGACGAAGGGCGACGTCACTCAATGGCACAAATTCCATGTTTTGTTCTTGGGGTTCATCGACGCACGTTATAAAGAATCCCACCCTTGTCGTCGATCTGGAACACATTCTCAAACTCACCCCATGCCACGACCGTGAGATTCTTGTTAGGGATCGCACGAAAATCGATTTCCAAACGAACATTGCCGGCTTGTCTAGGGTTTCGATGTCCTGGAGCATCCGCGTCTCCATTGGGTACATTGTTAAAGGCAAACAACGTACAATTCTTGTCCTGTCCCCATTCACTGGGTTGGATCATACTGGGACGATGATTCAGCAACGAACCACTGACTTCTAAGAAACGATGGTATCCCAACAGGTCTTTACGGCCATTGGTTCCATTTAGTTCCAAGGTTGGGTACGGATATTCCTCGCTGTCAATGACTTGACGAATCCGGATCACCCCAAATTTCTGGAAAGCGAACGGCTAATACTCCAAATCGCCATTGAAACCTCGACTGTCCAACAACCCCACGATCATCCGGTCCGGCACCCGGCCCACAAACACGTTGTCTTCCATGGACTTGGTGGTCAGTCCATCGAACGAAAACGTACGGATCTCGCTTCGGACCACTGGATAATTGGCCCACTGTTCTTTGACTTTTCTCTTGGCCTGTAGGGCATTGTAGACGGATGGGTTCAAGGACAAACGGCAGAGATGCAGCGTCACTTTGAGGTCACCTTGACTCAACGTCACTTGACGTTTGACTCCCACACCACTGGTATTCGTTCCAAACAAAAAGAACTCGGGTCGGTTGCAAAACAATTCCAAGACGATCTCCACCCCAGGCACCAGCACGCGTCCTGTGCGAAAGGCTTCCAGATGCGGATGCACGATCAAGGTGGCTTTATTGTTGTTGTAGAATGGTACGGTGGCCGTCTTCAAGGGAGTGGCATCACCGTGTCCCCATCCATTCGTCGTGCAAATGTCATCCGCGGCTCCACCGGCAGTTAAGTGTTCTGTCACATTCAAATAATTCACCCAACCTTGAGGCGCCAGCAAGGTCTCCCCTTCATCTCGATTGTAATTCAGCAGCGTCTCCAAGAAGGCATTGTAAGCGTACGTATCGGTCTGTTCGCTCATCAAAGTGCCGTTGAACCGTAGATTCATCTGTTTGAAGAGCGTGTAATCCAGATTGTTGGTCACGTAGACAAATCGGGTATTGTTGGCATCTGAAGCCGCGTTGGCATCGGGCGCAATGCCATTCGTCGATGCCGAATTCGATTTCAATTCCACTTCCAAAAAACTCCGATTCAAATCGACGAAATGTCCAAGGCTGGGATGGAAAAGGAAATGGGTGTGATCCCCGTACTGGATGGACTGTACTTCACGTTGCGATACCCTTGCACGGTCACGTTGGCCGAGGGGATTGTAAACACATCCAAACTCATCGTTTCTTCTTCTTTTTTCGTCTTCTTTGAAGTCTTCGGGTCAAGAACGGGACTAAGGCGTACTCAGGAGGTCGTGACACGGCTCCGCTCAACCAACCACCGACCTGACGTGGATGGTCGGTGCCTTTTATACTGGAACCTGGCGTCCCATACCGACTCAATGCCCGTTGACGACGCGGACGCGATTGAACCACGTACGTGTTCATGTTCGACCAAAGATGTCCGAGACTTTGCGTTTGGCTTTTTTATAGACGTGCTGGCCTCCCGCTTTCACCCCAGCTTGGATGAGTGCGGCGGCTTTCCGTTTGACTCCTCGTTTCAAGGTTTGTCCGATGACGTCTCCAACAACACCTAAAGATTTTCCACTGGAAGCTGTACGAAGTCCCGATTGCAACGATTCCAAGATCACGGGCGCAGCGATCTGAATCAATTCCTCTGTGAAACCGTCCCCGCCTTGACCGCGTGCAGCGGGAGGGTAATACCGCGTCAGACTTCCGCCTCTCATGGGGATATTGTGTCTTTGCCTAGGAGGGGGCGACCGGTTTTTATACGTGCGCCCCACGACGACGAAATTGAAAGGTGACGATGGTCTTGCCTTTTCCAAACGCAACCAGATGTCCACTGCTTTCGGCCAAACTGACTTCGATCACGTCCAAGTACGGGCGACGTAACGGTAACCATTGGATGTGTAGAGGTTCGAAATACACAGTACCCACACCACTTCGTCGGTAATAGACTTCACGCACTAAAGGATGCGATGCATCCCCCACAATGTTACTGTTCACCACATCCGAATACAAGAGCAAGGTTCTCGACGTCTGGGTGACGGCCTGTTCGAAAGCTTTATTGAGATTCCGAAATTTCCACTCCACCATCTGACTGAGGACGAGTTCGTCGTCCGATCCATAGGGGACGGACCACAGACGATTGGTAGGCCATTCAGTCGCACTCACATGGGTCATTTTTTGGGCATCCTTGTCGTAGAGGGAATATTCGAGATTGGGACCCAAGTTGTACGTTCCATCCTTCATTCTCGTCAACCATCCCAAGCGTAAGGCCACATGTTTCTGAATGGAAAATCGGATGTCGGCTGAGTTGATATCGTGTAAGGTCTTCCGCTCCATCACGGCATCCTCTTTTTCCCAACGAAACGTCACCCGCCTATGGTCCAGCACGCTCCCACCTCTAATGTTTTGGAGCGTCGTGTTTCTCTGCCATTCCATCTCATGAAGGAGAGCTTTCATGAATCCCACCCCATCGACAAGGCGGATTGCTTTTGAATGAGATCATCGCGGTGAACCGTATCTGTTTGGATATGGATTCGGTCGGCATCCACTCGGTACCGGTTTGATAACAAACTGTCTTTGTCGGGATCCAACAATTCTTTCAAATCCAACCCTTGATCGGGCATGGACACAGAGGTCAGACCCACTTCCCAGTCTCCATCAAATTTCACAGGATGCGGTAAACGGACTTTGAAACTGCTGCTGGTATTATTCGGAAATTCTAGCGAGACATCACTGAGTAAAACGACACGATCCATGACGACGACGACGACGAAAATGGAGACAGAGAGTACTTGTTTTATCCTTAGGAAAGGCCACGGGACGCCCGTCGACTTCCTTAATACGTACGTGTGCCGTCTCGATCGTAGATCCGCGTAGGTGATGGTAGTGCACCTGACGCGGTTCCCACCAGGCGCCTCCACTTTTATAGGGGACGGTGCGCAGCAGTTCGTCGTACGACTCTTCCAACCATTGACTTTCCACCAGGTTGACGTACACAAAAAGGGGACGTTCGATCTGTTGCGTCGCCAATGGTGTGTTCTTGAACTTGGCAAAGGCTTCGTTCAAACGGACGAACCGCCAATTGAAGGCTTTCGCCATCACCATGAAATGAGCCCCTTGGTACAAGACGCTCCACCCCACTCCTTCGGTGACCAATGCTATCGGTCCGGTTTCAGCGTGAAAACCGCTAGGGTACTCCTGAAAGACGGATCCATCACGAAAGGATTCTGAGGTGTAATCCGGTACCGGGGCGTGTTTATCAATCGCTTCCATGAGGAGATTGGGTCCTTTCTTGAAGTGACCTGGCAATGGCTGAAAAACTCCATGGTCCACCACCGTCTTGGTAAACCATCCCATATGGAAAGCCAGTTCGCTGACCCATCCAAAATACTTCCACATGATCCCGCTCTGAAACACATGCGTATTATCCAGAAGCAAATCGTCTCCCTTCCATACAAAGATGGCCATGGTATCATATATCATCGTCTTTGGGGGGGTCTGACTCGAATCGACAATCTCAAAGTGAAGGTGCTCCCCAGCTCGCAAATCGTCCGTGATCTTCTGTTGCATTCGATGGATGATCTTTTTGACAAATTCCACACCCGTCTTGGAAGGGGTGATCTCCGATAAGAGGATCACCCCTCGTTGATTGCGCGCGATACGGAGCTCTCCACTGGAATTCCTTGTCGTGGTGCTATAGTAAAAAGTACACAAGTATCCTTCCTCTTTCCATGTCTCGGGATGGCCAACGCCATGGTACGCTTCGTGAACCAGGATCTTTTCGGGGTGTACAGGCTCGGGTGGTGGAATGATAGGGAATGACGCGCCCGACAGTCCCACTTCCCATCCGTCGTCCTCCTGCCACAGGCGATCTTTAGGCAACCGTGCCTTGAAGTCAGAGGGACCATTGTCAGGAAACTCGGCTTTCTGCACATGACTCGATAAGGTAGCGTAACACGACATGGTTCATCTTTTTTATTTTTTATTTTTAAAAAATCTCTTTTTATATATGCCGTAACGCAGAACGAGGCACCCAACTATCGTATTTTGGGGGCCAGCCCAACCATCGGACTTTCACCGCGTGTCCACGTCGTTGTAAAATCTCTTCCACTCGGAACAAAGCGTTGTCTGGCACGGTGACTTTTTGGACATCTTGCTCGTAAAAACTCCCTTCCAAGGGCGTGCCATCCCATTCTTCCAAGTGATAAGTAACCACAGGTCCTCGCACCACACGTCTCACAATAAAGACTTCTTCCGTCCAACCAGGGAGATAGCCTTTCTTGAACGGACGATGTTTCTTACTCAAACGGATAGGATCGCCCACCTTGAGTTTAGGTCGAGGGCGTCGTTTCAATTGTTTCCCATACAGTTTGGTCCATACAACGCGTTCGTTGTCATCGGTGACGTCTCGTGGGGCCATGCCAATACTTCGATGAGGGGTCTGATTGTACCCGTTTAACAATTGAGGTAACACGTTCAGGTACCTTCGAGTATTTCGTGCGGTAAAATACCGATACATGCGTTCTTTCAACGTACGATTGAAGCGTTCCACTATGGATGCTTTGGCATCCCCGTGCGTTGAAAAGTGTTGGATCCCTTCTCGTTCCAACATCCGACGAAACGGAGCATTGTAAAACTCTTTGCCCAGATCCGTCTGTAAACGTTGAGGTTTTCGTCCTTGTCGTAGCACGTTTTCAAAAGCTTGAGTCACCGCAGTGCCTGTCTTGTTCTTCACGGGGACCACCCAAGCGTATTTGGATAACACATCAATGACCGTCAAGAGATAGCGATGCCCACCATTCCATCGTTTGAGAGGTTGCACCTCCACCAAATCGGCTTGCCATTGTTCGTCCTTGTGAAACACCAAGACCGGGAGTGTCTCGAACCGTCGTCGAGCGGGGCGATGCAGTGTGTAGGCGAATTGCCCTTGCAATTCTCGTGAGGCTTCCTTCTGCGTCAATCCTTGAGCTTGAGCGTACCGAGCGACACCACCCAATGAACCTGGGGTCTGAGGATCCGTGTAGGCACTCACAATGGACGTGGTGGCGACACGGCGGCGGCGTTTCTGTTTTGACATGTTTTGGTGACGAGCCAACGCGTCGTCAACTCCAGAATGGTCGGGATGTCCTGTGGATGATGCTTTTTAAGGGTTTGCCACGTATGATAAGCACGTTCGGGTCCGAGTGTCGTCGTCAACCAGTCGATATAGATGACAAAATGACTCCACTTATAGTCGATTCCTTCTTTCATGACTTCGAACACCGCTAGGGTATCGATGGGTTCGTCGGTAGGAAATCCATCCCATTCGTGTGTGCCTCCGAGCAGCTTCATCATTTCCCGACAAAGCCAAGTCAACAAACGCCAACGAACCCGTTGTTCGAATTCACGATAAGGGAGTTGGGTCACATGAGCGACGACCGCTCTCAACAGACGTCGTCCAAACTCGACACACGACATAATGACACACACCAATTTGAGGGTTTAAGCTTTTATTTATACCTGATCGATTTCCATCTCAAGCATTTTCAATTGTTCAAAACAAGCATGCAACAGTTCAGGCGTAATGGGGCGGGTGCGTTCTAATCGCCGGCACCACCTCTGCTGCAATTCGTCGTGTTCCATCCACTTTTTCTGTTGAGCCATCCATCGCCGCTTTCTCACGTACTTCTCTAGTTCCTCCTCCAACTGGTCGTCCGGCAGGCTGGGTACCTGGATCACCACCGTTTCGTTCTCCAACTCTTGTTTTTTTCTGGCTTGATGAGGGTCCCATGGAGCGTTCACTTCGAGCAACCCACTGGCTTTTTCCTCCCGTTCTCCTTTCCAGCCATTCTTTCTGGCTTCTTGCCATCGGTGCTGAAAGATCTGGTCCGACCATTCACGGTCCAACCATTGGAAGAACCGGCAGGGCATGTTCTGGCGACACGTCAAGAAAAAGCGTCCCACATTAGGGGAATCAGGGTTCATCGTTCGTACCACTTTACTTTTTTCCCCACAAAAACAGTGCCATGGTCCTTTCTTGATGTCGTGATGGAGTTGTGGTGGTACTTTAGTCTGCCATTCGTAGGCTCGATCCACACCCATCACCCAAAAGGGACACACCTCATCGTACTCTTTACAATAGACGTATCGGAAGGACGGATCCCCTCGGGTCTGGTTCTCGCCTAAAGGAGTCTCGTGGAACAGACACAAAGGTACCTTGGGCTCTGGGGATGGTTCGAGTAGGGGTTCCAAGACGGCACCAGGTTCTAAGTCAGGTCGTGGCTCCATAAGAGTCAAGACGGCCGGTTCTTGAGGTTCTGGTTTCACCTCCTCAGGGGTTACCACTACAGATCCTTGTGTAGGAAGTAAGGGTTCCATCATCGCTTCGTAGCTGGGCAAGTCCTCTAAATCAGGGACTGACTCTAAGAGTTCTTTCAATTCTGCACTGAGAGGCGTCCACGCCACCGTCTCTGTAGGTGGGGGGCCTGAGGTGACGAGAGCGTCCAAGGTTTCTGCGGCTTTGTTCAACTCCGCTTCGTCTCGTTTCTTTTTCTCTTCCCGCTTTTTCTTACGCCGCTCCGCATCTTTTTGACGGCGGATTTCCTTGGCATCCTTCATGATCTTGGCGGGGGGTTCCGCTGCTTCGCGGACGACATCGTGTTTCTGGCTAGCACGACAATGTTTCGATGGTTTCTTCTTCTTCTTCTCCTCCTTCTCTTCTCGAAATGGATAGCGAGCAGGCGACAGGTCTCCGTACTTCCAAGAGATGCTCATCTTCTTCTTCTTCTCAAGACAACTGACAACGAATGAAGTGTGTCTCGCGTATTTATGGTTGGACGGCAGCACGTGATGTCACATTCCAGGGTCTGTGATTGGTTCTTAAGGATGGTGCCACATTCGGGCAACCCTGTCATTGGATGCTCAGAGTGGCGTCAAGGTCATTCAAGGTCAGTACCATTCCGGCGGCTCTGTCATTGGTCTGTAGAAAGTGACGTCAGCTTTGGTCCACGTCAACACACTTGGGTATATAAAGAGTCACGCTAGCGAGAACCGTCAGGTTGTCATGAGCTTGGAGAGGTGCTGTAGACGCATAGACTTGTTGCTGGACGCTCTCTTGTGTGAGGGCTGCAAAGAAGACAAAGACGAAGAAACAGAGCTCATTGATCTGACGACTTGGGTTCTCCATCAAAATTGTCGTGAGTGCCGATTTGTTCGCTACCTTCTCCAGAAAGCAGACGATCTCAATGTCCCACTCCGATACAAAGACAATCGGAGTACAAACGGATTCTACGACCTTAACACTCCTCAAACGTCTGGACTCCCTACTAGACCGATACTTGTGCAAGTGTTGTCGGTACGACAAGAACCAACTGTCCCTATCGGATTTGAGCACGTGGGCACCGGACCGAAATTGTCGTGAATGCTGCTATGTGTTCGACGCAGCCGACGATCCTGACCCAGATGTCTGTGACTTCTACTCCGAACGAGGAATGCCCGAGCAATACTACTTCCCACCCGAAGACTACCCACCTTCTCGATAAAGTATGTCTAGTGATCCACCTAGAAGGATTTTGTTTGGGAGACCAATTTCTTCCTAGGGAACTTGGTTGGTGCGATTGGACGGGTCAACACAGGGGATCGATTCATTACAAGCCTTCCGTGCCTTGGCATGATCTCTCACCTAAAGATCAACGAACGGCGTATGACTGTACGACGCACATCCACGGGCTCGCGTACTATCCACAAAATTTGTACCATCTGGCTCATGAGTTGAAAACGGATGCCCAACACCTCTACAAACAACACAAGACCTCGGAGCGTTCTCTAGTCGCTTACAAAAAGAGTTTGATCCAACGGCGATGGTTGACAAGCTGGGGGATGCCTCACGTCGAATTGGAACCTTTGGGTTGTCCGAAATTCAAGGATCTCCCGCGTCTCAGTTCTGTAGGTTCTTGCGGACAACACGAAGACCCTCTACAGCTTCATTGCCCTCAAGTGGAATGTTATCACTTTGTACAGTGGATGCGTGGTCAAAGGGGACTGGATCACGATACTCGCTACATCCATCATGAACGGACCCAACGATTTCTAGCCGCTCAGAAACCCAGGACCTGTCTACGGTCGATGTCCACCCAACCACACTATAGACACTTTCGATTTTGTCCCGACCGCATGTAAAACACGCCTTGTTCTTCTCATTAAACGTTTTTTTATTGGACATTCATGTCTGAGTTCTTTATGACGGATCTATATGTGTTTTTTTTTTTAAAAAAGTAGGACTCGAATGGGTCCTCCAAGGCCTCTGAATCGAGGACAAGTGGGGCTCTCAATCCCACGTGGCGTTTTTCGAGAGAGAGAGTTCCGCCCCAGACCCTCGGCGGAAAGTGCGGTTGAAAACGAGGTCGTCTGATTGGTATAAAATAGCGCATTCGAGTCCAAGAAACCCAAATGTTCAAGATGGAGAGCTGGTGGGACGTCCTCCCACCAGAGCTGCAGGAGAAAATTTTAAAGATAAAACAAAAAATGGAGCACCAGGATAACATGAAAGCCCTGGCGGAGGAGATTGGTGAGTTTTACCTACAACCCTTATCTGGCGATCGTAATCAAGGAGACTCATGTTGTTTCTTGCTATCTTTTTTCTTCCTAGAAAAGCTAGCCATTTGCCCTGTGTCATCCCACGCGGTCATCCAAGCCACTAATCCACCCTCCAGAAGTAAACCTGGACACTTCCGTTGTTCCCGATGTCACCGATTTCACAAAATAGGGAACCGGAGGCGTTATTATTTCCCCGATGAGCGGCGATGCCCTGGTTGCAGCCAATATTTTTGTTCCTGCCTCAGTTGAGGTAAAGTTCTAAATAGTTTTTTCCACCCTCTACATATTTTTTGTAAATAGTTTAGTCGACTTTTTTAGAAATCTTGTAAATAGGACAACTTTTGTTTATGTTTCGTTTGCATGCTCTTTTTTTTCCGTTCTTTTTTTTTCCTTCCCGAAAAGGTTGGGGACAAAAAAAAAGACTCCTCTGTAAATTTTTAGGGAATTTTTAAACGATTTTTTTCGCTGTAAATAGTTGTACATAGACGTTTTTTTAAACTTGTAAATAGTTTCAGAACGTTTGTAAATATATGTGACAAAAAGAAAGAACTTGTGTTTAGCTTGCATGCTCTTTTTTTTTTCTGTTGTGTGTTTTTTTATTCCCCGGGAGAATGCGGGTGACCTTCACAATTTTTTTTTCGCATTTGGTTAAAAAACAAATATCCTCCATCACTTTTTTAAACCCATCTTTCCGAACTATTATTTCCGAATTTTTTTTTCTCATTCCTAAGAGCTTTCATTTGATAATCTAGCGCGATGTTCATGAAGTGACATTGAACCGAGCACGTGCTCAAAAAAAAAAAAAAACAACTCGCATACTGTTCCTCATGAACTTCCATTTTTTATGTTCCAGCGAATGTTCTAAAATGGTGAGAAATGTCACGCATCCTTTTTTGGCTGTAAAAGAAAATCATTCCGAACAGTCCGTAAAACATCATTTATTTTTTGTTTGAACAAACAAACCACAACTCAAAGCGCTTGAGTTTGATTTTCAACTTGACCTTGAGAGAGACCTCTACTCAAGATTCCTTGACCTTGACATTATGAGGGGTTTCTACTCAAGATTCAAGACGCATTCTTTGTAGATGAACCCATGACATTGGTTGAAAAAGAAACAGAAAAAAGAAAAAAAATGGTTTCGTCCATGACTAGAAAAAAAATAGAAAATCCAATCATTCAACCTCGAACCGGCAACCCTGACCTTGACCGTCTCCTTTCTGCTACGTACGATTCAGTCATCTGATTTGACACATGTACATGATGACGTTAAAAAACAAAAACAACCTCAGGGACGGGAGTGTTCGGACCAATTTTTTTTTTGGCGCGAAATGACGTGGCAACGGCTGCAGTTGGCAACCTGTGTTTTTCTGAAACGGAAAAAAATTTAATCCTTCATCAAAGATAGTTCTTTTCGAGAGTCTCTCTTTTTTTTCACGGACATGGACGCTACCACAAAACAACAAAGAACGCGTGAACGTGTTCGTGCATGGAAGCAGGCAAACCGCGATAAAGTTCTTGCTCAAAAGAAACGATATCGCGAACGACACCGAGCAGAGATCAAGGAGTCCAAGAAACTCTATGCAGCCGGACATCGACCCCAAATTAATGAGTACCGTTGCCGATATCGCCAGGCGAAAAAATGTGCTCGGGAACTTCAGGCACAACATCAGCTTCTTGTGCCAAGTGGAAGCTTGTCGGTGTCTGAAACGGCAAAGGATCTCTTGACCGAAGCTCGCGCTCGTCTAGCCAGCCGAGAAGCAACAAGTTCAGGTGGGATTTTTTTCTCTTAGGAACTCGTTTTTTATTTCTTTTTCTCTCATTAAATGCTTTTATCTTTTTTCTTCCATTCACCTTGTCATTGTGACTCTTTATTTACAGCGGGAACAGGGAGTGTTCAAGAACAACGGGAGGCCAACAGGGAGCGAATTCGGGAGCAACAAAGAGCTCATTACCGCGCGAACAAAGCAAGGCTCTGCGAATACCAAAGACAGTACTACGCGAGCCACCGCGAACAAATTCGTGAGCGTAGACGACTCCATCGCCAAACCCACCTCGAACGAATTCGTCAAAGCAGCCGACGATATTACTATACACGTTGGAGAAAGTGCCTCGAAATTCGAAGACGGTACAGGGTAAACCATCCCGAGCAAATTCGTGACTACCGCCAACGATATCGCGATACAAGTCGGAGACGTGAGCTGGGTTCGTGTTTGCTCGAAGGCTTGGCGACCGATGCGCGTCCATCGCATGTCATTGATACGGCAGGTGGTGGATGGCTCGTACGTAAGTACTGGCTCCAGCCTCCTACGCCTCCCCACCTGAGAGAAGGTTTGGCGCGTGTAGACCGCTTGGCTCCTCCCGCATCCCCGTCTTTGTCGTCGGATCTATCCGACGCCGCCAACTGGCTAGACGAGTTATTGCTTCGTGCCTCTCCCGCAGGATCATCGTCCATTGCTTCCGACGTGGTAGCAGAACTAAACGACCTCGTACCACCCCGCCCCGAACCGGCGCGACGATCCACACGTCTCGCACAACGGCCGCGACGACCCCCCGCAGCGCCAGAGGAGGATGAGGAACCCGTGGTTGATGCCGCACAAATCGTATTGCGGCGCGTGCGGGCGAATCGCGCTCGTTCTCAGGCGCGAGCGGAGGTAGTCTCCTTCGCAGCCGCTCGGGCCGGAGTCACGCAATGCTCCCCTTCCCCACGCGGCTGCTTCAAACCGGCATACATTCCTTTCTCTTTGTTTTGCGCTTTTGTTTGCTCGGACCAATGAACTTCGTTTATTTGTCATTGTATACGCTGCACCAATCACAGGAGAGGTTGTGTTTTCTTTCGCGGGAAAACCCCTTGCGGCATGCAACGTGTTATGATGTTATGGAAAGGGATGGAGAGACGCCTAAGAAAGTCGTGGAAAGCAGCAATAAGTGTTTTATATGTTCATCTATCCCTACCAGTAAAAATAAGGTCTATATATTTGGTAAAACATCCACGGATTTAGCTGGAATAATTCGATCGTCGCTGGAATTTGACGTGAAGAAATACCGCGAGGACAGTAGTTTGTTTGTTTGCCGACAGTGTTTTCAGCAGTTGACTAAATACGAAAGAGCAGCGAAAAAACTGCGAGAAATCAAACAGGAACTACTGACTGTCTTTAGAAATAGAGAGCAGCTGAGGGAAAAAAGACTTGCACGCGATGAAAACAGAAACGATCCGGAGACGATCAACAATGGAGATGTTCGAGTGAGTGCTGCAAAAAGTCTTCGGTTCTCTACGGAAACTTCACATGTTTATCCCGATCCTGCCGCTTGTACTTCTTATACTACACGTCCACCGCTAGCTCAGTCGACTCCTGTTCCATCAAGCAGACAAGCATTACTCTTTACCGGAATTTCACCCATTCAAACCAAGAATGATGCTGTTTCTGACAGTCAGGGTGATGTTCATGGCGATCTTCGCGGCAACGTGGCGAAGGACTTCCATTTGTCAAAATCTGGATGCTCTGATAGCACCAGTGTGATGTTACAGGTACATTATTCGAGTAAAAACTTGAACAAAACCCTGCTTGGCTCCTACCAGACTCTTGGTAAGGCATTAGCTCACGGAGTCCCTTCCCAAATCGCTAAGGCTGTCATGAATTGCCCAACAGTGCGAATTTATGTCGTTTCCAGTGTAATGAAAGCTGTGTCAAAGGAAGTTTCAGGGTTATGCGGCAAGAGCAGGCCGTCATTGCTTAGAAAAACAAGCAAGGAAGATTTGCAGAATTTTGATCTTCAAAAGTTGTGCGAAGAATGGCAAGAAAGAGCGCCAATATTTTACGCGTTCCTGTTGAACACTGCCAGCCGAACAAACCGTAAAGGCACTTGGTTTGGAAGTGTTGCACTTGCAGGATCCATACTCTTGAAACAAAGAAATCGTGAAATGAACGCAACTGCAGCTGTGATGGGGATTTTGTTGAAGAGCAAAGCTGCTGAGGTAATTTTGATTCTATAACGTCTATACTGTGTTTATCGGGCAGAATCGAAGTGGGTCAGTGGAATCGGAAGGAATTGAAGGGGAAGATAATATATTTTTAGAAAATGTAAATACATGGTCTTCAGCGTAAAATTATGTCAAATTTTTTGTTTTAATTTTATCCTTGGTTCATAGTGTTTTTTTGGTTTAAATTCATCACGAGACATTTAAACTGAAAACAAACGAAACCATAAGGATAAAATTGGAAAACAACATGAACTATTAATATCTCTGTTTTCCAATATTGTTAGATATTTTCTTACAATGTTTGTCAGCACAGAACACAGAAGTTATTTTTAAAACATTAATTTGGTCTTGCCCCTTGTGTACAGTGAATGGTTGTGGTAACAAACACTCAAAGTGTGCTTAGGCGATTATTAATAATATTGTTGTTGGCAGAATTGATTGCCTTAATTGAACTTAACAAGTTCAAACATTATTGGGCAGCATTTTGACCTACCTGCAAATAGCCACAGCTACATGTAATCTAGGTGGCAAGCGCAGAAAGATCTTATTTCCACACTTACATGTACTTGATATTCTTCTTTAATAGGCTACTATTTCCAGGTTCAACAAGCTCAAACTTACTAATTCCAACTCAAGCATACTTAGTAAGCTTGATGAACTGGGGAAGGATCATGATGCAGATCTAATCACTGCTAGAGACCAGATTTCAGAAGAAAATACCAAATTAATGAAAGTAAAGGAGAGGATTTCAACAATTAAGGAAAACCTTGGAATGGCTGTAATCACTTCACCTGAATTGTTGGCTGCCACACGGGAGGAGTATGAATTGAGGAAGTCTTTTCATCCTGGATTCGTCATATCCTTTGACAACCTTGACTTTCAGTTAAAGAGGAGGAATATGACTAAGGATAACCAGAATCAAGACTACCACTGGGTCAACCACCAAATGGTGGAAAACCGAGTTTCTGGCAACTCCCTTGATGTCAGAAAAACTGATCCTGAGGATATTGTAAATATCCCAAACACCAGGTTTCTTCCCAATTTGTACGATCAGCAGAATCAACGTTTGGACTACATAATTTTGACATCAAGAATTTTAGTCTCATACTTTGAAGTCTTGAAGCCACTGCAGGATGCTTGCATATTCCACATACCACATAGGTACACAAGGGAGATGTCTCAGAAGTCCAAAAAGGTATGCAATGTATCATTAAAATGTTAATGTTGATTCTTTGGAGTAAAGTAAACATGGGGAATAGACCAATTTCGATATATTAAAATTCAGCCTAAAACAATAGACCTCAGTACAAGGCTCTGGGGAATAACTACAGAGTTTGTGGGCTTTATTCCCCAGAGCCTTGTGCTGAGGTCTATTGTTTTAGGCTGAATTTTAATATATCGTAATTGGTCTATTTTGGGGTCATTACTTTTGAAATACTATAAACTTCCATAAAATAATACTAATAGTATCACTGAAAGGATCTTATTGCATAAATTAACCCATTTGCCTGCCTGGAACATATAAACCTGTTGTTTGTAATTCATGCCTCTCAGTTCAAAGTGAATGCTTAATGTCTGTTGAAATGTTTTTTATTAAGAATTCACTTTTAAAATACAGTTTCTAAGAAAGTGTACACTGTTATCTTTTATCTCTAAAATATTGTATTTCCAAATGACGTTTGTTTCTCCCAACAGGTTCCCCTTGGACTTATATTCAAGGATGAGAATATTAACGACGACATGCTGGCAATTTTGCAAATGTTCCACACCTATCTCCCCAAGTCTAGTGATGCAGCCATTGGAGTGGATGGACAGCTCTTTTCAGGTGACCAGTTGACCGTAGAAAGAGCTGTCAATGTAAGAGCTTCAGTGGCAAATGGACTAACACCACAGGATCGCTTGGATGGGATTCACTTGCAACTCGGGGATTGGCATGCCTCATTGAAATTGCTAAGTGTAAGTGTCCATATTGGTGTACTTGAATTACAGTCAAGTCCATTTAAAACATGATGGAGGGCCAATTATTATGATCTGGTATGCACATCACCAGATATGCTTCAATTCTCATTTTCTTATCAAATTGATCAGAGAATATATACCGTAAATGTGAACTTTTGAAACTCAGAGCTATTTGTAAATGAAGAAGCAAATATACAGATAACTTCTGCTGAACTCTCAGAAGAAGATAATTCCCCAACAACTAATGACAAAGCCATGTTTTGTTCATCTTACCTAAATCTTTTATTCGATATCTGTGGTGCTTGATTATTGATTGATTATTGATTAGTATTATTATTATATATATTATATTATATTTATTTTATATTATATATTATATATATTATATTATATATTATATATTATATTATTATATATATTATTATTTATTTGATTATTTATTTACATGTAGGTTATTTTGGTTTTTATTTTTTAGTTGATCTACTCAAGATTCTATAGTGGCTCTTCAGCTGTTGACCAGTGTACCATGTTCGCGGACCGAACAGTGATAAACAGGAGAAATGTTTGCAGTGATGTCAAGTCAGCATACAGAGCAGACAGGGATTTCTTATCAACAGTGTTGAAGTCCAGGGTTATTGCTGCTGCCATGAATGTGTTGGGAATTGAGAACAAAACAGGGAAACCATCCAAGTTTGTTCTCCCTCCCAATATCGAAAACCTCCAGAAATCAAAGAAACTCGAATTGCTGCATGAGCTTGCTGGCAAGGTGGTGGATGGTTTTATTTTTCAAGACGGTAGTAATTTGGTGGACCGCATCCTTACTGCTGAAGAAAAACAGCAGTTGTTGCAACAGCAAGAGCTTACAGATGATAACAAGTTTCCATGTAGATTTCCTGGATGTAACAAGAAATACAAATATAAAAAGAGGAGGAATACACATGAACTTTCTCATGATCCACCATTTGTTGCTGATGAACCTCCTGTTGAGCTTACCACTGCTATGCCTTCACCACCCTTAGACAAACAACGCAACGGTGATGATGTCTACAATTATAACTGTGCACTTATGACTGATGCCATGTTATTTTTCAATTTCCTTGATGCCATAAAGGAAGGTGACGGTGCACGAGTCATGCGGCAGTATAAATACTTTCTTCTCTTGTGTAGAGCTGATGAATCACATAGCACCAAATATGCACTTGAGATTTTATACCAGTTCTTCTTAGTTCATGCTTTGTTGTCAAAGAGGGACAGGGAGCGGTTTATTTGGAACCGATTTGTGAACAATCACAGTGTGCAAGGGGGAAATATCCCCCTTGATGAAGACATGGAACACAGTAACAATTTTGTTAAGCAAGGGATAAGAAATTTGGGGCCTAATTTGACAGAGTCTGCAATTTCGCGAGTGTGCAAAGCAGAGAATGCAACACGCACCATTTTAGACAAACTTGATGGCAGTTTAAACAGACAAACCCACTCAGGCAAGCATCCAGAAGGTTCACCTGATAAAGACATAGTAGAACTTGTTAACAGGGCTGTTGACTTGGATGTTTTCACCGAAACTGATGGGCGGCACTACCAAACGTTCAATGACTTTAAGAGGGACAGACTTGAAGACCTGGACCTATGAAGTCTGTATAAATGGATCAACAAGCACAAAAGGAATATCCAATTGGGCTCACGTGCTAGATGAATCATTTCATTGACGAATCTTTCTTTCAAAACCCCAATCCTTTCTTCGAATATAGCAGCTGTGGATCAGTAATAATACACAATGTATGGCGGAAACAGTTAGTTTTGTTTTCCCTCGAGTCCTTTGTCTTCGGAAACACCAGGACTTGAGGGAAAACAAAACTAACTAGTTTCCAAGGGACCATACATTAACTGCTTTGTTATTGATTTAGGCTTTCCCTTCAACAGTCACAGCAAAAGAAAGAAACAAAAAACTGACAGGGCAACAACTGCAGAATTACATCCTGGTCAGGATATATTTGTATTTGATCAGGGACACATGACCAAAAATCAACCAATCACAGTCCTTGTTTTGTTAAGTGAAAGTCTAGGTATATTAATCCATGGTTCAAAGACTTGCTAGCATTGCAAAGGATGTTGCTTCTTGAGTGTCTTTAAATCTGATAAAACATGGCAAAGTTTTTAGCGCTCATCTTCTTACTGAAGTAATCAAAATCAGACATCTTGCAGTTTGTGTTTTATCAAGTCTAAAACACTTAGCTGTGCCTCTTGTTTAACCCTTTAACTCCCAATATTGCCACTTATAAATTTTACTCTGTCTAACGCCAGACGATTTTACTCGTCAATGGGGAACCCCACGGGGCTGGAAGGGTTAAACTTGATAACACATTTCTACTCATTAAGTAGACATACTGTAAACTTGAACCACAAAAGATATGGAGTACACAGATACTAACCCCTACACTTATTATAGCTTGTAAATGTGTTTAAAGAAAGAGATAGATTTAGCTCAGTGACAGCCATTGAATAACCCTTCAGTTATTTATTTTGACCTGTTTGATTGTTTACTGAATGAACACTGTCTTTTGTTTTTGTTGATCATTATTAATAATATTCGACAAGATATTAGTCTCCTTTGTTGCCATTCAAGCTGTGGGGATGAGGAGCATTGCGTCACACCAGCCCAAGCGGCTGCAAAGAAGACTAATAAGATAGAGATTTTATTTTAAAAAATATTAGAATGAAAAACACATGATTACTAACATTTCATAAAATTGCAAAATAAAAAGGATCTCATTTCATGCAGATCCTAAATTTAAATATTAATGGTGATTGTTAATAGGTTAAGGTTGTTTTATCACTACGGCCTCTGATCAGTTTCATAGGCTTTAGGCAAGCAATGGAAATCCACAACTGTCTGTGTGTAGGTGAAAATATGATTTTCTAGTCAGGTGCTTGCTTAACTTCAACTAAGGTGAAGACCATTGACATAATTGGATTGGCCAAAACACAAGGCCACATAATTGTTATCATCTATAAATTATGACAATACTACTCAGTAAAATCCTCTACTAGAATTTCTTACCAAAAAAAAAACAAACAAACAATATTCTACAATGTTGTAAAAACCTTTTATTTCGGGGGAGGGGTGGGGAAGTTTAGGATAGTGGAATAATCCAGTAATTTACTAATCCCGATTAGGGTCAATTAAATGTCCACTTAATATTAATTGCCTATTAATAGTAAATAATTACACACCATATGTTCCTGCCAAAGCTGTAAGCAAATCATTGTCATCATCAACAATATCTACATCACATGAATCATTGGGTTGATTGGCAAGGAAAGAACTTGTATCCATCTGGGAAAGTGAAATGTTGTCCATGACCATTTCAAATAGTTCATCATCAAGTAAAATATCACTCCATTCGTCAAGTAGATCCTCACTAAAAACAACATTATTGTCATCATCGTCATCATCATCAACAGCATTAGCATCATTGCTGTTGACATTTGTGTCATGAAAAGTTTCACCAATTACCCGAATAATCTCTTGTGCATGCCTTTTATGCCAGATTTCCACTGTTCTGTAAACATCAGACATTTCAAATATGTGCTCCAGGTTATGAAGAACCTGTGAAATTTGAAGATCTCCGAATCCTAGCATGAATTGAATGTTGGTCAATGTCTTGAGATTTGTATTTGCAGTCATGCCTACAAAATCAACTAAAAGTGACTTGTGATACTTTATCAGGCATTTTTTTACATGTTCCCTCTGTAGTGGTTGAATATCTCTTTTCCTGCTTGAACTGCTGCTACTCTTTGCATCTACAGACACAGGATATTGAAGTGAAGTTTTGCATTCTGGCAAACCACAGTCACAGTTATTGGCGCAATTATCACAGCAGAGATGTTTCAATAGAGGCCTCTCATTATCATTGTTGAAGTGTTCCAGAATTGCTTTTCTTCGACAATCAGTTGATTTAATAAACAACTTGATGTCTCCCTCCACATGATTCAAAAGCATGCCATGATACAACAAAAATGAGTTACTCTGATGGCCATCACGCCCAGCTCTTCCAGTTTCTTGAACAAAGGCTTCAATATTCTTTGATGGCCCATAATGGATGATCCTGTGAACAGCTTTGCAATTGACTCCCATGCCAAATGCTATAGTTGCAACTAAGACCCTTATGATCCCATCCTCATGTTGGAAGGAGCTCAAAATGTTTTTCTTGTTTGTGGCAGGGGTGCATGAATGCAACATCTCTACTAAGGGCAATTTTTCACCAGTGCTTGTCTTCTCAATGAACGAGTCTTTCCGTAATAGTCCTCTTAGCATTCCATAGATAATCCCACACTGTTTTATGGTCTGACAGTAGATTATGGTCCTGTCACACTTATCTTTTAATTTCCTGATGTCTTCTACAAGCCACTCAAAGAATAATTCGAGGTCACAATCTTTGTTCATCTTTATAACTGAATAGGTAAGATTTACCTTGTTTGGACTTTCTTTAATGTCCAATGGATCCTGCATTAGGAGAACTTTTTTGATGGTGTCTTCAGTGAGCTTTGTTGCTGTTGCAGTTAATGCAACCATTGGTGTATTTGGAGCAAGGGACCGCAACTCATACAGCTTTCCATAGCAATGACGAAACGCAGCCATCTTATTGCTTTGGGATGTCCCCCTGTAAAAGAAAAACCAATAACCATCAAAAATTTTAACTGCAACAAAAACAATGAAAAGGATGGTATTCCATCAATTTGCGTTGCAAAGCAATATTAAAATTTTATAAGGCATAGTAAAGTGCTAAGAATTAAGCAGACACTTTGAGCTTATATATATACAGACTCCACTTACCACTGCCTTATTACGTGGGCTTCGTCGATGGCCAAAGCACATAATTTTTTGGAATACACAGAATTTCCAAGCATTGATCTCCACCGTTCGTTTTGGATCCAAGCTTCTGGGGAGCCAAAGACAACAGAAATCTTTCCCTTTTCTATCACAGTCGCCTCCTCTTCAGTGCAAGAGCTACTGCTCGCCGCTGTAACTCCCTTGCCTCTCAAATACTCCACTTGATCATCCACTAGAGTGAGCAAAGGCGACACAACAACACAAATGTGGCCTGGCTGACTTGATACGTGGTCGATGACTAACGGCAAAGCTTGAAAAATCAGAGATTTTCCGGAGCCAGTAGGCAAATTAACGAAAATATCCTTTTTCCTTTCAATTAACTTCGATATTGCTAGTTGCTGATGCGAATTTAAAGCCTGTATGCCAAATTTTGACGCTACACGATTGAACGCTTCTTCGAGATCCACCATTATGTTACCGAAAGAACTGCATCATCTGGTCAAATAAAAGGAGCCAGGTGATTGGTTGAAATTTAAGGCGCGAACATTCGCAAGAAAATGAAAGCCACACATTGATTGGTTTATTCCGAGAAAGGAATGTATGCCGGTTTGAAGCAGCCGCGTGGGGAAGGGGAGCGTTGCGTGACTCCGGCCCGAGCGGCTGCGAAGGAGACTAGAGCGGAGGTAGACCATGAACAGCGTCAAGCGGCCTTGGAGCATGCACAGCGCATCCAAAACGCTATTCGGGAAGTCGTGGTTCGTCCAGGACCGGATTTGGATCTGGCTCGTGCGGCTGCGCAGTTTGAACGTGAAGACCGTGTTGGATCTTGTGTGGCAGCTGAGTTCTTTGCAGACACATCCTGTTTCGAGGAGATGTCCTTCGGGGAGCTCCTCGAATTTTAATCTGACAAGTTGCGGGGTGCGTGTGCGGGGCACCAACTTTTGTGTTTGAACTGAGTAGGGACCCTACGGAACTGGGGTGACTTTAAGGAGACTCTACTCCATGTCTTGTATATATGGTAACTATTTGTTACGCGTATTTTATTTCCTTCTTGTTCTACAAATAGTACCTTGATGATTCTAGTTATTAAACCGTTTGATTCGGAAAAAAAACGATCCTGTCTTGTTTATTTCTTCTGGTCGTGAGGGGCTTGGGACTTTGTGACATCATCCCTATCTCGACCCATGGGACGTCATTGTTTGAATTTTGAATTTCCCGACCGTTATCTTTGTATCCAGCATGGTTACGCAAAACACCCCAACCTGTTTCCTGAGGGTCCGTAGAGTGTCACGTGTCTGTGACGTCATGATTTGAATGTCCCCCTAACGTACGTGTCCCGCGCAACCAAATTTGAATTTCCCGCCCAAATTGGAATCGACCAATCAGAACCCTCCCTTTCCAACCGTCAAAAGGGACGTGAAGTATCCTACACCACTACTGACAGAAATATCTCTTAATACCAGAACTGGTGATGGTATGACTAATGGTGCTGGTAATGTAATAAAATTGATACAAATACAGCAAAGTGACAAACCTTCTGGTTTTGTATGGGTGCAGTTTGATCATCCTGATGTTGGTTAAAAAACAAGACATGACAATAGGCAATTGTATACAAATGCTATCCAACCAACATGGACACCAATTACACCAATCACAACACAGCTTGCTGTTGGTAGAACAATATCTGTTCAGGTCATAAGAAAACAGTTTCCACTGAGACCTGCTGCTGCTAAAACTATACATAGATCACGAGAGGACACTGAATCTAGATTAGTAGTTAACATTGAGACTAGAAGAGCAATTCCCCACTTACATTATGTGGGATTAAGCCGAGTGACAATAATAGATGGTCATATCACAGACTTATGTGAAGATAAAATAGCTGTCAGTAGCGATGTTCAAACAGAGATGCATCGATTGAGAACTGAAGGACAGCTACCACTTTCAATAAAATCTATATATGAAGTACCAAACAATACTATCACAATTTGTTTTCTCAACACGATCCTTACATAAGCACATGAAAGATGCATGTTCAGATATAAACTATTCAACTACTGATGTTTACATTTTTTCAGAAACTAGATTTTCGCATCTTGATGATAACTTATATAGTTTAACAAATGATGGCCAGTACAGTTTATTCAGAAATGATGCTCAACCGAGAAATCCATCTAATATGCGATCCTTTGTAGTCATCTCGACTACTACCCAGGATACCCATATTGTTCTAACAGAAATGGTGTGAAAATAACAATTCTTCGATTTATGGTCACTCATATAACCATTGTAGGAAGCTATAGGTCACCTGCAGTATCAGTAGAACAATAATTATTATGTACTGTCCTGAAGCATACCCTAGAATCACTACAAACTCAAGTTAACTTATTTATTGGTGACTTTAACGTCAATTACTTCAACAAAGCTCAGTGTTCATCACTTAGCAACTTACTCATAAGAGACAATAGTTATTGGCAACTTGTTTCTTGTAGTACCACAAATAGTAACACCTTTATTGATCATATAAACACTTACTTACCAGAATCACAAGCAACTTTTCAAGTTCTAGAAACTTACTTTTCACACCACAAAGCTGTCTGTGCTTTATTAAACTGCTATTGACACAAATATGCCCCATTCACATCATGATAAACCTTTGACAAATTTTAATTGAAATTAGAGGTAAAACAGGTGTAAAAAATAGAGATTTGCAATACAACCCCAGAGAAAGGTCACTCTAAGCTCGCTCATGATTATTTTATTAAACAAAGCAATTCATGGGTATCACTACTAATACCACTACACTTGTTTGATATTCTATGATTATATTATTTGCAAGATACTATATTATGTAGACTATCTTGGGTTTTAAGTACATAACTGATTCTTTGTAACTTATGGCTCAATTAGGATTTTGTTTGATTCTTATTTCAGACACAGTGGCACATAGCACACTCATCATAGTTAATGTACATTAGATCATAGAAATAAAGTTATTTGACGGTTTTTTTTTCAGACCATCCATTGATAATCCTTCAAGCACAGGTAAAATAGTTTTTTTTTCCTTTTCATCTTTGAAATATCAATTTTTTCTCATATCCATTTTTCAGATGAAGTTGAAGGCTATATTCACAACGTCACTAGTGCTAAAACTGCAAAGAAATCGGGAACGAGCTACTTTAATTGCCAACTCCAAACAACAGATACGAAACTGGTTAAAGCAGAGGGTTAACATCCAACAAGCATTCGAGATGAAGTCACCAATCAAGATCAAAGGCATCAAAAGATCTCTTAACAAGAGTTTCTCTGGTGCAGATGATGAACAAATCGAAACTACAAAAGCAGCAAAAGATAACACCAGCCACAGCTCCTTTTGAGTATGAGTCTCTTGGATCTAAACTCCTTTCCATCACTGAATGTTTAAATGCCAACATCTATAAAACTGTAGATGTTAAAGTCAAAGTAATAACAAAATCACAAAACAAACAGCAAATTATACGTAATGAAAGAAAGTTGTACAAAGCAAGCCTGATCATAGTTGATGAAACTAACTCAGTAAAACTCATAGTATGGGAAGAGTTGAAAGACATATTAAATGCAGAAGATAGTTACCATTTGAAGAATCTCACTGTACGCATTTTTGGTGATGAAAAATATCTCACTTCAAATGAGAACACAGCTGTGGAAACCATTGAACAAATACATCATGTTAACATTGACGCCAAAGATACTCAAGACAACATCTGCACGGGCATATGCATTGGTGTCAGATATAGTCTCCAAGAAGGATTCCTGTTTCATTTGTAATCATACTATAGAAGAACCTCCTGAAAAGGGGCACTGCTACAACTGTGCAAATTGCCACAACACCTTACTGAAAACAACAAAGAACACCAAACTAATGTGTACCTTAACAATGCAAATGGCAGATAACAAGCTTACTACATTCACTTGCTTCAATGATGCTGTAAAAGCTTCCTAACAACCATCAATAAAGGTGATCATGATGTTGCACAGATCAGCCCAGAAGTTCTAAATGGTCTTTTCCGAAATAGTGGTAAAATAAAGTTCATCTGTGACACAGCCACAAAAGTGGTTGTTAAATTCTTTTTGTAATATGTAAGGATCATTGCTGACTTCTGAGGACGCCTCTCGAAAACGAGTATAACGAGCACGTCAAAAACATCGAGCACATCAAAAATGATGTGCACGTTATCGTTAACATTGAGGACAATGAGCACGTCAAAAATGACGTGCACATTGAAATAAATGTCCTGGTTCTATCGATTTAATCATACAACGAGCTAGTTGTCACAATCTTTTGAAAAACATCCCGCTGGTTGTCAATGACACACTCGTTTTCATCGTATCATTAATGATCTACGATAGATCGACAAGATCGTTAACATCGTGTCTATCCTGTTGATTGTCAGATAGTGTCAGAGATCATGTCGATCGAAGA
This sequence comes from Montipora capricornis, assembly GCF_036669925.1. Taxonomy (NCBI): domain Eukaryota; kingdom Metazoa; phylum Cnidaria; class Anthozoa; order Scleractinia; family Acroporidae; genus Montipora; species Montipora capricornis. The sequence continues at coordinate 23,561,280 of NC_090896.1, forward strand.
TCGTAGTATCCTTGAAAATAAACAGTTGATTAGTATTTATCATTTTATGATTTATGTGTTAAAATAGTGGCTAGGAGGCCCTAAACATATCAGAAGTTGAATTTGCATCAAATACTTAAATTTAAGGACGGTCTCATTGCCTCTCTACTCAATTTCTTCAGAAGAGGCAGAAGAGAGTTTCTTTGCACCTGCTGTGCGTTTGAAGGAAATTCTTTTACGACAAAGTTATGCTGCTCTCTATCCCCCAACTTATCTACATCGTCTTAGCCAGCAAAGAATGTCAACACACAGTACTGCAGTGTGTACGGACAGGGTACGCTGCATGAAGGGTTTTTCGCGTTCATTTACGGTCAATTAACGTAACGATTGAATCTGTAAACACGTACTTTATTACTTGTTTGGTGACAATTCAGCTATAAAAAAGTCTCAGATTGTAGCATGCAGTATGTCTGTGTTTTCGTAAGCAAAACTTATGAAAGGGACGAGGGACGAAAGTTACAGGTACGAATAGACCCTTCTCCAAAATGGTGGCAAAGGATTTGAACGAGTTAAAATTAGAGTGAATGAAAAATGGATACCAGAAATAGAAAGAGCAACTTTAGTAACCCTGAAAAGTATTAGCGTGTTAGGTGTTATATCAGCTGAAAAGTTGAAAAATGAAAAATTTACAGATGTCTGTATTACTAGGGAAATTGGCCATACACCCCTAAGCATCCAAACATCTGCACATTTGTAATGTTTCAATTTTCTCAGCTGTTATTACACCTGATGTGCCGAAACTTTGCAGGGTTACTAAAGTAAAGGTGCTCTTTTATCAGTTATTAATTTTAACGTAATTTTCTGCCGCCATTTAGGAGTTGGCAAGACAACTCGATGAAAAAATCACAGCCATTACTGCAACTAGAACTAGAAAAAGTCAATTATTAGGACCCGAGATTTACTTGCAAACCTATCTAGCTCCCCTCCCCCCCTCCCTCCCCCTCCTGGGTATCGACACCATTAATTCAGAATCACGGTGCTACTACAAACGGTTGTAAAGCAGTTAACGACAAAAAGCAAACTACGTATAATTTAAAATTATCCCCCGGTAACTACATGCCTTTTCTAGAAGAGCATCTAATTTTCTGGCTGAGGCTGAAAGTTATGTTTCACCTTTGTGATTTTAGCCTAAAACTTCTTTTTAAAGTTGTGTGGTTTTATAAGTTCTAGTACTCAGTTTTCATGCAATAAGAAAGCCACATTGCTAACGTTAAAAGAAATTTCTTTACTTATTTGGGTCAATATATTTGCTAACGTTAAAAGAAATTTTTTTACTTATTTGGATCAATATATTTTTTTGTTGTACTACAGTTTTACATTACTTTTTCCTTTATTTGTGCTAGTCACAAAAAAAAAAGGGGCAAAATAAAGGCGTTCTTAACTGCCACTCAGCCGTAGTTTTTTATGTTTAAGGCGAATGGCTGGCCCCCCGGTAGGGTGAGTGCAATGGCTGCCAGACATAACAACGAATCCGTCACACACAATGGTTCACCTCAAACGGGGGTGCACCAACACGCCAACTTCGCCGGGGAATCGAACCCCGCCCCTACCAACAAATAACAAAAAGACAAACACACAAACGAGGAATTGCATCTAGGAGATGCCTCGCCTGACTTACACTCCTAAATGACAATTCGACAAAACGACAAAAAAGACTTCAAAACAACCGGACAAACCAAAACAAGCACGACCCAGCACAAGGGTGAAAAGCGACCCACAAAAGGCCACCCGTCAACCGACTTACCCAACGCCAAGACGTTGGTTTCACCCCCGAAAAAAGGCCAGGACATGCACACGCAACACAAAACCAGTACCTAAATATGAACAACCAGAGTATCATTATGTAACGACGCCACCACACCACGACCACCCCACTGACGGACAAAATAACGACGACGGCGGTCAGACTGGAAACGACGGAAAAACAACGGAAGATTAAACCGAACCCGAGACTTCACACGCTCCATAACATCAACAGCCGAAGGACAAACACCCCTAAAACGAAAATCATTCCGAGCCCGAGAAACTTGCAGACATTCAACATATAAACAAAAACCCGCGGAACCACAGACAACTCATCAGCCGAGAAACCAAAACGCGCATGACGAACCAAGATAGAAGGACAAAGAGGAGAAGCCAAGAACATAAGAGACTGAAGCCATAACAAAACACTGACCGCCAGAGGACAGTGAAAAAACAGATGCTGAAGAGACTCGACAGGAGCAGAACAAAAACAAGCAGTGGAAAGAGCATAACCAAAACCAGCGAGCCGTTCGGCCGTGTAAAGGACCCCGTGAGAAATTTTCCAAGACAAATCAATAACTGGACGATCCAAATCAAAAAAGAAAAGCTGACGCCAAGTAGAAGACCAATAAAGAGAACCAAACAAAGGAAAGAACTTCTCCTCACAATAAGGAGAGACAGCATTCTCGGACAAAAGAAACAAATAAGCAGATTTCGTGGTCAAAGAAGAAACAGGACAAAAATCAATACCCGAACCAATACCCAAAGAAGACGCTGTAAGAGATCCTTTACACGCCCGCCAAGCAGTCAACAGAGAACGATAAAAATGAGGCAGAGAATCCGGCGAAAAACAAAGCGGAGCAGAAAAAACGAGATGCGGAGGAGCGGCAAGCCGAGAACAAAAACAAAAAACCAAGAAAGAGACCCAAGAAGACGGAGAAGAAACAAAACGACGAACCCACTGAACATGAAGAGCCATAACCTTACACTGAAAATCTACAACAGAAAAACCACCCAAACAAGAAGGCTGAACCACAACACGACGAGCGACGAAGTCCCGCTTACCGCTCCAGAAAAACTTAAAATTTAACGTATTTAATTCAACACTGACCCACAGGGGAACATGAATTAAAGAGGCCACGGTTAGGAGCATAGATTGAAGCAACCCGAAAAACAGAACCACGAAAAGAAAACTCAACCAAAACAAAACGACCATCAAACTCGCAAACCACAGACTTACACTCCAAAACCGAACGGTACAAAACAACCACACCACGAGAGTGATTGGTACCAAAAGAACCAGCACACAAATAACCAAACCGAGAAAACCAAGAAAGAAGATCATCATTAGAGACTGCGTGGGTCTCCTGTAGACAAACTACCGAAGGAGAGAGATGGGACAGCCACTGGAGAAACCCAAGACGCTTGTCACCATCTCTCAACCCATTAACGTTTACAGAAATTACAGTAAGAGCCATAATATAACAAAAAAGTAGAGACAAACCCATAACAAAAACTAAATGATGGTGAGACAACGGCTAAATTAACGGCGCCTAGCAGGGCTAGGCGAAGGAGCACGACGACGGGACCTATGAGGATCCGGGCTAAGAGGAGGTCTCTCGTCCCCGGAACGAGACCGGGAGCGAGAGGACGGACGGAGGGCCATCCCCGAGCCAGAACTACGAGAACTGACCCGGGGAGGAAGAGGTGCAGTAAAACCATGCGAAGGCTGGGAAGAGCTCCCAGCCTGCCCCGAAACGACGAGATCGTCCGTGGATGAAGGAAGAGCTGCCTTCAACCTCTCAACCATACTGACAGTCTCTTCTCTTGACACAAGAGAGGGATGCAACCCCCCCGAACCACTACGTCCAACTTTGACTGCAATTTTAGAGCTAACAGGTCTAGCGTCCACCAAAGAGGCCGGAGCATCGTCACCCGAGTCAGATAGTACAGACCCCGAAAGGGGAGAAAAAGACGGGGAGGAAACCTCCTCCTGAGGCACACCCACCTGACTGGTGGAGGCCCCCGAAACACTGACAGAAACCGAAACGCAATCGACGCTAAACGAAAAGAAAAGGGGATGGCCTTACTGACAACGATCTCCTTGACTTTAGAGACAATGTTCCCAGTAGACCTGTATTGTTAAAATGCGAATTCCGTTGTTTTCTACACTTCTTTACCAATCTCTATACATCATAAAATATCACCTTTGGTTTGTGGTTGAATTTGCTTTTGTCCACTTTTGCTATGAAAGGAGCCCTGAACGGAACAATTGGGCACTGCGGGAGATCCCATGAAACAACATCTCTTGCTGATTGACACATCCAGAGGAGTACCCAGGCTAATTCATGATCATGTTAACGTTTTGCTATTTTGCTTTAGTATTTCAATTTAGAGCACAGTTTAAACTTTCGCCAGTTATGGGAGGAATGGAAAGCAAAAACCTCAAGTATTAAACCCAACAGTTCTGAAAACTCCATTCTCAGACTATTCCAGGTCAACTTTGGAAACGCTTCGATTCATCCAAATCATCGCTTTCAGCAGACAAAATAATCAATAACATATCAATTTCCTTTGTGGGTGATTTCATGTGAGCTTTTAGCATTTTAAATATCATGAACCTGAGTGCCGGAAAATAAAGCATGCATTGTGTAAATAGAGAACTGATGTGATGAACAATGAACAGACAAATGAATTTCAAAATTAAGCAAGCCGATTTATTAATTTTTTTAGCTGTTTACTATGTGGGTGGCTCTTCCTCCTCCTCCTGAAATGAAATGTTTTACAGTTCATATACGATTTCATAGAGTGGACAGCAACTGTGGAATTGCACACATTTTAGGTATCCTACTTACAAAACAGTTGCTGCATTCAGATATTTTAATGAGCAAGAATCCCTTTCAATCCGTCCTCTTCGAATTACATTTCCGCATGCTTTTCCTGCGAGTTCTTGTGTCCACAACCAAAACAGCTCACATCACATGTCAGTATTATCACAAACCCGAGTGAATCCAATATGGCTAAGGGTTAATGGGAGTATTCGTGTTAGACCAGAAAGAGGCGTAGCTGATATATCTTTATGCCTTTTGTCACGTTTGCTGAACTTCATGAGTTGTCTTTCGTTTAGACACCACGGCAAATAAAATTTCCTTTGGAAGGTTTTGAGCCATGAATCAGGCATATTATCTTTTGGCACCATTGTTAGATTAGATTCTCGACTGGTATATTAGGATAAAAAGCCGAAGTTTAGACAATGGCGAAAATTTGCAACAAACGGATTCTACAGATATTGCAAAAATTTAGCCATAATGTTTCTTCGTATAATACAAAAAGGTGCGGTTTAGCCATAAATTAAACGCTACATTTCTCGTCTTCAATACAGATGATCCTTGATTTAGCCGTACATTAACAGCTAAATTTAAGAGTCCGTAATTTTCACTTATATATTACCAAATAATACTCTCTATTGAGCTTAGATCGCTGCTGCCCAGGTTTCGTGAAGTGAATCGTGCAAAAACAGAAACATCCGCTCCGCCCTTTACCTTACAACATCGCTGCAATGCATCGCAAATCGTACAATTGCGAGATCTCAGTAATTTCAGCCGAGCTGTTGCTCATTTTTTTGTTTTCAGTGACATAAGTCTGCGTATCATGATGTTTATTTCTTGAATCAATCGTCCGCACTATTTTGTTGCGTTTTGTTTAATTTGTTATTTCCTTTCTTAATACCTCTCTAGTTACTTTAATTAGCTATGGCTAAGGTTTAACCAGAACACTTACCACTGATAGCCATCGACATGATCGCCATTCCGGGCAGTAAGAACCATGCCTTGGTTGCGATGTTTTATTCGAGAACTAAATGTGGCCATGTTGCTGAATAGACTCACGAAGAAACAATACCAAAACAGCTGAAGAGTAGCGTCCTTTTATAAGTGACATTTAGGCAGCGTTTACCTGACATGGTTGGAATTGTTTACATGGAACTGTTTTTGCCAGAAAATTCGAGTCGTGATTGTATGAGCGAGCGCTGCACTACACTTTTCGAACTGAACAATGCAAATTACGCACCAAGATATTAACTGTATTCAAATCGAGGCAGTTTCGCTACGGATGAAACCGTATTGTTTCCAAAACACTTCACATTTTGCAACGGTTTCAAATTGACACGGTTTCAGTAATTATTTCTATCGGTGTTGTGTAACCGCATTGAAAATGATAAGGTTACAAATGAAACCTTGTAAACGCAGCCTTGCAGAATTAACACTCTACATGAATGCATCTGTTGGGAGTTTTTAACATGTTGTGATTAACTCTTGCAGAGCGAGATTCAGTAGAAATACTGAGCCGTTTACCCGTGTTCGATTACTTCGAACATCTGTATATTAATTTCACGGAGGTGAATATGACATATGGGAGTGGTCATATGAAGAAAGAAAATTATTTCTGACAAATGGTTGAATTGAAGGACGAATGAGGGACAACCTGGGATCAAACAAGGATATGTAATAAGAAACATTGGCACTGTCTTTCACCTAAAGGCATTTGAAGGGTGAATACTGAGACAACTCTTTTTCCTTTCTTTGTCCTCGGAATGAAATCTCCTTTAAATAATTTGACAGATACAAAGTAACCTGCGCATGCGCTGTTCTTTTTAGACGATTCAGTGTTTACCACAATGATAGAAGACTAGCATGGGTTTCGAATAAATACATCATTACTTGACTTCCGCACATAAGATCGGCGAGAGGCCTCTTCAGAGGGTTCCAAGGTTTGAATCAATTGCGTGGCAGCGTTCAATGGGTTTGGGCCCGGTGCAATTCCTCCCATGCAACTGATCCTAGGGGCATTCCGCTCTCAAGCTTTGGGAATTGGCGAGTTGCGCTACCACGTAGGTCAGTGAGAAGTTGTGAACGTTCTGGTTTTTTTCTGGCAAAGATGTACTCCTCTATTACAATAGACCTTTTTGTCGCTAATTTGATTTGAGAGAAATGTATGGGATGCTCAGGGGGCAACTTTATCTAATTCTCCCATTGGGGTATTCGGAATTTAATTGCAGCTTATTAATTTTAAAAAATACATTTATAAAAAAAATAAGGAATTGAAAATGATAGTAATATTAAAATAGCTATAATTAAATTAAAATTATATTAATTCTCCTTAAAATATTCTTCATAACTGCTTTAAACCTAGAAAAAGAGTCAATGCACCTAACGCTTTCTAAACGAGATGCTTCCGTGAAGCATACACCGGGTTGCCTGTGGTATGTGCTACAGAAAGTCAGAAGGCACTGAATTGTGTGGAATTGAAATACAGCATTCCAGTCTCTGAAGAATAACAAATAAAAGAGAAGCGAGAAACATTGGCTTCTGGGCTGACCTGTTGATAATTTTCAAGTTCCCTCACAACTTCGTTTCACCACAAGTGTGCCCTCTGAGCATCTGACAGCTTTGTAATACTAAACTTCACTGGAGTTAAACCCTGTTCAGTGGGGTTAGTGTTAGGATGGGAGACCAAAACAATAAACCCCTCATAAAAAACAGAAGCATCTGATCGAAAATACTATTAACGCTAACAAATGCAAACTCAGCAAGGTACAGATTTTGTTAGCTTGCTTTATGCAAAACAAATATTGATGAAAAAGCAAATAACTATTGATACACAGTTTTTAGAAAGAGCAGAAGGAAGTTTCTGGGACGGTCGATCGAGAATAAAATATTTACGACATGAAAACAACATTAATTTTGAACTGTGAATATAGAATATAAAAAGTTACGATTAGGGACAAACATTTTGGGAGATTTTTGCTACGTTCAAGTAAATTGCAAAATTGAAAGTGACATGGCCAGAATTCAGCGGGCGCCGTGATTAAGTTACCACGGCATGTTTACTCGCCAAACAGTGAAGCATCTGTGTCAAATGATGGCAAGATACCGGATTTTTGTAAGTTTCTTTTTCTGTCAAGTGTTATAAAAGTTTGACACTGAAATGAGCGAAGTCAAAACAAAGATCACAATCGCCCAACTCTTGTTTATGCAAAGTCAAAATTTACTCTCCAAGACGCATACAACGTTATTTATCATCGGGTAATTCCATCATTTTGGAAATAGCAGCTACTTTATTATTCATCTGCGTCACAAGTTTTCACTGATTTTGGGGCTCATTTTGTTGAAACTCAAGCGCGCTTCCAACAGGCCTGTGAACCCTTCCTGCTTACTGAGCAATACTAAAAAACTTCTCCCATATCACATTTCAACCTTAAGCTCGGAAATTCAATACACAACATGATATTATAATTCACAAAGGCAGAAAATACCACAGAATCCTTTTCCAGCAAAAAATTTATTGAAACAAACAACATATTTGCTCTATTTCATTGCATGCGTGAAGACAAGAAACTCAATTGTGTCAAATTACCATGTACTTCAGGTAAATACAGCTCACTTTGATTTCGTCTCGATGGGCGATAGATTGTTGTTGAAGTCCAGTACTCGTCGCTTTTGAGATTCCTGCCTAGTTTATCCAACTGACTTTCCATTATTGAGCTCCATAAGGGTATATTTTGTTTAAGGATCCACTAAAACGCCATCTGCGTTACATGACTTTCGATGCCATTGCAGGCTAAGTCAATGATTCCACTATGTCCAACAGAGAAATCTACGCAGTTCCACTACCCTCTCGATCCTAAGAAAATACGCGCAGACGGCTCTATGTATAAAGACACCACTTACCAGGGGAGTGACAGGCAAGACTTTTACTGACACGGAAAAAAAAATTAAATGAAAAAATAAAACAAACAAACTAAACGCAGACCTTGACTGGGTTTGCCATAGGTAGCCATAGATAATTCATGAATAATATTTGGAAAAAGCTTTAAAATACAAAGCAATGTTCGGCATTCTTTTAATTCATGAATAATATTTGTAAAAAGCTTTAAAATACAAAGCAATGTTCGGCATTCTTTCTGAAATTGAAGCTTAATTATCTCTCAAAAATGCATGGTTACCCCCAATTTTCTTTTTGGATACCAAGAGTAGTTACTAAGATCTACTTTCTCCGGATAGTTTTAAACCTCGCAAAAATATCCTTGTAAGTATTGTTAGTAATTTATCTGTCTTGTAAACACATTGCTCAAAAAAAGAAAAAATGTCTGAGTGATAGGTTAACTCTCTCTCCTTTTAAACAGGGCTTAAGGCGAGTACCCGATTAAAAACACCTCACCATTATTCTACATAATAAATGCAAGGTGTCAATGTTTGACATTCTGGCGTGAACCTGTCAGTAGTAAATAGCACTAATCTTTTTCACAGAACAATAATTTAAACTAGTCTTTGTCTCATTTTTTTTTCCAAATTTGTTTTTTGACTGTCACTAATAGACCAGAAGTTCGGACCAAGGTATTTAACAAAACGTTAAGGGCGTGTTCGGGAGGAAGAACATGCATCGGTTATGCTGAAAAAAAATTGCCCTGTGTAATCAGGAAGAGACCATTCTTAATCCTCATTTTACCTAGGTTGAATACGCACTCAGATGGATTGAAGAAACTTTTTGCAGCCTAAATGAAGCCTAGTGAAAAACTAGGGTCAGGTTAGGATTAGTTTTGGTTATTAAACATTAATATCAATTGATCAATTACAGAAATGTAAATAATAAAAAGAACTGTGTTAGTGATGAGCATGTTCGTCGTTGTAGTGTAGTGGTGAAGACCCAGTGACACAGTACCACAGATCTGGAGGGTGCGAGTTTGAGTACCGGTAAGTGCATAGTATACTTCTTTGTTCCCTTTCTATATTGTAATCTTGAGACTGAATGAATACAGAAACCGATAAAATGATACCAAACAATTAAGATGTGTTGAGACGCCTAACACAGAGCTTGAAGACGTACAGTATGGGTGTTTTCAATCCTTTTTGAGGGTGTTTAAGCTAGGTAGAGTGCATAATTCAACTGAGGCAAAATGCGGATCACGGATTTAACCTAGCTAAAAACGGATTCAACCAGAGAACGGATTTTACCTATTGTTTCGTTTCTACTAAACTTTCAGTAGTTCAAATTTTACAAAGAATATGTGGAATTTACAATTCAAAGCGATATTCTTTACTTAAGGTGGACAGTGTGTCTAATGTGTGGAAAGTCAGTTGAATGGATAGACTGGTTTCACAATCTCGCAGTTCTGTTAGATTACCCATTTATTATTGCTATTATTATCTCGCAGTATAAAACTTTGGAATGCTGTCCACATTATGAGTAGTATAGGGCGCATAACGTAACCTACACCACTTGAGAAGCTACAATTAGAAGTAAAAAAATTAGGTACGGTACCTAGTACAATTCTAATATACATAATGATATGAATCTCTCTACTTAGAGAGCCAATTCAGAATATTACTAAATTCTATACTCTGTAAAACCTGCACAAAAATATGATGATATCATTATCTCTACTAAAAGCCTATTTAGAAAATTATTCAGTTTTATACTCTCATTATATCTTATAAACCTACACGAGGCCATCATAATTTGGTTATCCCTACTAAAAGCCTATTTAGAATCATATCAAACTCTTATCCACTATAAAAACTGCGTAGAAAATAATTAAAATACAGGTTTTGCGACAACCCTTGTGTTTCTGGATTTCAGAACAAAAAAGAAAACCTAAAGTCTAGTGTCCTTATCGCCCTAACTAAGTATTTATCGTAAATGTTCTGGCAATGTTCAAAGTGTTTGACATGACCGACTTCTGCATCCGCTCAAGTACACCCCGCGCTCTCGCTCCTATTAGCTTCCTCACCGACTTCTCTAGGTGTTTAGAATAACCACCCAATACGTCAATTATTATGTTGTACTGTTCAACCCTGTAACCATTGTATCTCTGCTTCAGCTCCCACATCATGGGACCATACTTGAGCGTCTTTTCCTCATCTTTCTTGGCTCTACTCTCAATCCATGGGCAGCTCATTTCAATTGTGTAAACTTCTTTCCTCTCGTGGCTGACAAGACGCGTGTCTATCCGATTTGCTCTTACTTCGTTGTGCTCTGCATAGATGGGAATATCCCAAAATGCTTCACTCGTGG
>NC_090896.1:23577133-23587133 GCF_036669925.1 Montipora capricornis
ACTATATATAAAGATCAGTAAATTCCCACGTCCGGGCCGAGTCAACAGGAGTTGACACACTTATTAACAAGAAAACCGTCAGTAATTCACTTTTAGATTTGGTACCATGTCACAATTTCTACACCTCGCAATTTTGAGGGTAGACTTGCCACAAGTCGACCTCGAGCTCATGAGTGTCAGGGATGAATAGCAAAGCAAGCGAGGTTTTAGGCTTCGAAGCAGCCCTGCAAAGGTCCATTTTGAGGGAATCACACCCCGCTCTAAGTAAGATTACAAATGCGGTATTCCGTTTTCAGATATCTTTATTAGTTCCCAATGTATTTAGCGTGAAAAAAAAAATATTGGTAAAATGTGCAAATAGGGAGACTGATACCTCACCTACGCAACCAAAGTTCTCTCACTTTTTAAAAGAAACAATTAAAACTTGGTGCACTAATCAGATGTACTACAGACTACACACCTACAGACATTTAAATTCTGTTTCCATGGCCACACATCAAACCAGCCAAGAACCCAACTTTTATCACACCACAAGGTATACGTTTTAAGTGTCGATTAAAACCACAGATTTACTTAAGAAAAAAATCACATGAGAAACTGTTCTCCATTTTCACCTTTTGTTTCTTGTTTTGCAGAGAAACTTTCCGATCAACAGACCACAAAAGTTGTAAAGACGCTAGTATCCCACACAACATAGACGACAAGAGTGATGAAGAGGATGAAGAGGAAACCGAAAGACCAAAGCCAAAAAAGGCTAGGGGTAAGTCGACATAAAAGTAGAGTTCTTTAGAATTCGGTGGAACAGTCAAGAGACTCGGCATATTAGGTACCACCCGCCCTCGCGGGTGGTCTAAAATTGTAAGGATTCAAGGAGCTGAAATGTTGCATGATGCGTTATGTTGCAGGCCATTTGCAACAAAAGAAAATTTGAATTTCAAGACCCCCTACACACTGCTTTGTTCGTAATTATCGGTGAAATTAAGCGAAAAATAATACCCCTTAATGGATGATTTAGCATATAATACACCATATATTTTGAGAGTCTGGGAGGGTGTAGTAATAAGTAGTGAGGCGGGAGTACACCTGAAGCTCGTTTTCCACTGATTAACTTGGGTTTTAAATGCGAATATCTCGTTTACGTTTCAGGCAATCCAAAACTCTATACTCACAACACAAATCTATGTTTAGAGGTGTTTTGTAAATTTTTTGGTGATTTTGGGGGATATTTTGAAAAAGATAGTAGTTCTCAAAGGATTAGTAAAATTCGGAGATTTAATGTCATTTAATCAAAATTAGAATTTGAAGTTAAGTTAACTGCCGTAGGCGCACTCACTCATGACACTTATAGTTTTTACTCGTCCATGGGGAACCCCTTAGCAGTGAAAGGGTTAAAAATTAGTAGGTGGACACCAAGACAGTTCCCTGACAACCTGAGTTGCTCTTGCGTGGGAGTCAACTGTCTTTTGATGTTTCAAAAACCAATTTTCTTTCTTCTAGGCCTCCTCAAAAATCTCTTAAAATTACAGGTCTCCCCCTCCTAAGGGATTTGTTACTCAATGCTTAGTTTGGGTCGTTAACTGCTTCAATTTTGTTGCACCGCTTTCCTGTCGTATTTTTGCCCTGTACTATAGTGTAATATGGTGGTATATTTTGCCAGTTTAAAACAGTGCAATAGTAGAATAATAAAGTGGCATATTTTGTGCGTTCCAATGTCCTAATATGGTAAGGGGGATAACTTAGCTCTTATTAACCCTAGCTAAGTCGGTCTGTCTGGGAGAATATTGCCCGAGATTGTATGTACAGACCGAACACAGGGATTCCCCCATGCAGACCGACTTAGCTCGGTTAACAAAATGTTTATTATATGGCAAAAGCAAGAAGAATTTAATGGGTTTGTACTAACGTTTTGACTGCGAACGGCGATGAGCCGAATTTAATTCTTCCACAATTTGCTCCTGTTCTATACCTTTTTTCTCATCAGCTTTTTGGCACTTCTAGAAATAGATATTGTTATACTAAAATAGTCAATGATTTTGCGTTTTAGTTTGCAACATTTTGACTGCAAAACATTACACAATCTAGATGACGGTCTAGAAGGGAAAATCTAGACTGCAGTCAATATCGATTTCAGCCAATAATTTCGTGAATTTTGTAGTTCCCAGTCCTTGTGAGACAGGGCCATATAATAATTGGAATAATAATGTTATTTTCTCCATCAGGAATAATTACGGGGACAAATCTGGAGGGAATTCATGACAGATATGAAGGGGTTGTCGAAATTTTCAAGAAGGAGAACTGCTCTCTTGCACAAGCCATGAGAGACTTTGCTGTCCCCAGAAATAGGGTCCGTGATTATATCGGTATGTACGAATTAAAAATAATCGACGTTGAAAAGTACCACTCGGTGGTACAGCAGGAAAGAGGAAGAAAAGGAAAGGTACCAATAAAAAAAATAGAATTATGTTGCCGGGAAGCCTTAAGCGGGTACAGGGCCCAGGCCCCAGGCAAACAAACTGAAAGAAGAAGGGAAACTGCTTCCCTTCTATCCAAATAAAAATTTCTATGCTGGAAAGTAACTTCTTATCTAGTTTTTACGTACTTTACTTACTTTGCATTTTTTACGTCGTCATAAGACGTTATGTTATGTTGTTATAATTTTATTACTCTTTTCGAGATGAAAACAAGTAAAATAAAAATAATGTCTTCTTTTCTGTACACCATTAGCTAAAATTCATGATTTAAATTAAAATACATTTACATTTGTAATGTTATAGTATTGACATTTAGAGGGAAGTGCTATGTACAAAAGTTGAAATTGTGAAATGTAACAGTTATTATAATAAAGTGTTAAATATTAAACGTACTAAGTGAAATTTACCTCAAATTTTATACCTTTTTGCATGCTTACTGCACACACCACTCATGTCGCCACGTCATATACATCAAGCGCACGCGCTTAGCCAGAGAAATATTAGGGAGTATACGTAAGGCTTGCTACCGCTTGTGTTAACATCACATGCAGTTTACTCGCTTAAAGAAGCATTGTCACAAGTTATAGGTCATTTTTTTTCAATGTGCAGAATCACCTTTAAATTGCTAAGTTAGAAAAACGGTACGAGGATGATTAAGGATGGCGAAGATTAACACGATTACAAATGACTAAATTGAAAAATTTAGGCTTTTTTTGTCAAGACGCACAGCCTGTGACGTACCTCCTTTAAATTGTTGTTAACCCCTCTTTTCCTTTCATGGATCATTTAAATTTCCTATCCTGATGTTCTCCAGAAAAAAAAAAGAAACACTCTGTTCGTGAGAACGTACAAATATTTTCCCCTTTTCTACTCTCCTGCGACCGAAGTTTTCCTCGATTGTGAAAGGGCAAGACTAGTATGTATTATTTTTCAAGGCGTTTTTTACCGCAAGGAACAACATCAGCTGCAAAAGTTTACGTTTGCGCTGAGAGTATACTATGGGTCATAACCACAGCAAAATGCCCAATGAAATCAGCATATTCTTATCGTATTAAACACTATCGACCGATGTCCCGACCGATATATCGACAGATATATTGGTGAAGCATCGGTGAAGTATCGGTGAAGCATCGGTGAAGTATCCGTGAAGTATCGGTGAACGCCAACTATATCGACCGATAGGAGTGTCGGTCGATATATTGGGCGACACCTAACTGATATATCGACCGATACTATACCGACACTCGACCGTGTGTTGGTCGAGATGTCGACCGATATAGCGATCGATACATCTGTCAAGTTCATTGAACTTGGCTGTACATTTGCAGCCATTTTGCCTTGAGGAGTGTACATTGTATGTTTTGCGAAAAGAAATAAAAAGTAGTTGAAATTTATAATCCAATATGACTGACAATTGACACCTAGCCTTCTTCGCGGCAGTGTTTAGGCTCGCTTCGTCCCTCCCCACAAACCGAACTGAGCCTAAACACTGCTGCGAAGGAGCCTGTTTGACACCCAACTACAATGCATAACAAAAACGTTTTTCTCCTGCCCCTAATACAAAATTTGATTTAGACATACGTAATTACTAACTAAATAACAATTCAGGTGACAAAAGTTGTTAATTATCAGTTGATAAGTTTGTAATCGTACAAATATAAATTCAAATTTTGTATTAGCCATCAATTCTGAGGACCTATTAAGAAGCATACGAAACGTCAAGCAAAAAAATACCTTGCTTGTCACCGCTGTTTGTGTATTGTTCCTGATAATCGATTCACTTTCTTTCTTTCTTTTTACCTAACCGAAATGCTTAATCCAAAAGTGTCCAACCAGCCGTTTTATTTCCCCTGAAACATGTTTAAGAATTAAGAAAACTCCACTCCCTCACCCTCTTGTATGGGAAGTGTAAACCCTTAAGGTTTCTCTGTCAGGAAAGCCGCTTATTCAATTATGCGGCAATTAACTAGGATTTTTGTTCCCTCCGAAACCGCTGATGGTAGTATAAAGCCATGGCCTCTCTGCTCCTTTAACTTGATGTGACCCCGGCTGATGTACACTCTCTTGGCATCGTTTCTTTTCTTTTGGATGAAAAACCTGGAAGGAATAGATAATGTGTGGAGAAGGCTATTTAACTCCCACTTTACTTACAAAGTTAAGCTGGTAACGATACTTTCATGTGGGCATTTTTTTGCATCGTCTAATTTAGAAACAACGCTTTAAAAAAATGCTTAGAACTGCGAGGTCATTGTGAGATTAACAACTAGGATCATGTTAATAAAAATGATAAATAAGTTCTGTAATAAATTTTAATTAGTTAAGTCCGGCGTAACAGAAGAATTATTGAAACCTTTTGAGAAAATTTCACTGGCAACTCCATGTGTTTATAGATATACGTTACAAAATGTAAAGTAAGCCATAAATACCTAACAAACAGCATGATTAAGGTACAAGTCTATCATGTAAGACTGAATGAAAATATGATGTAACCTTTCAACTATCAGACTTTTTTCATTTTCCAATTTATTATCAGTTTTGTTGGCAATTGATTACTTTTAACTGAGATCGAGGTCAACATTGATAGAACATCCTTCAGCGGGGCACAAGATAAAAGTACCGCAAAGATTTGCCATATTTTATAACCTATGATAGATCACCCCTTGGTATATTACTTAATGGCATTGCATTACACATACGCTATAGCAACTCGTATAATTTCAGCTCCCCTAAAATACTGCAGCCACAATCTTCCTCTCGTCAGAACAATTCTCCACTGCCCATTAAATGCTTGAATTGGAGGTGAAGCTACGAGCCATTTCCAGTCAACGGGGACAACCCAAGTCAAAAAGACATCACTTCTGCTTACTATTTCCGTGCAAGCTATGGCCTAATAGAAAATAAAAATAAAAAACAGTGGAAATAATTGAGCCCATGCATAAAGAAAGAAATTCTGATAAGTTAAATCGCTTTGAGATGTGCTTCCGTTGGAACACTGAATTTCATTGTTCCTTACGTTCATTGCAACTTCCTCCTACAGATAGAGTTATGAGTTGTGACTATGAACTTTTTAAACTTTCTAGTTCACAAAAGTGGTTACTGACAAATCGCAAATCGCTTTCCATTTTTCTTTTAAAATTCTCATGAGCTACACAATAAACTGTCAAGATACCTGCTTTATTTGCTCTTCACACTAGTAAATTAATTCATGATCATCAGAAATCCATTTTATTCTTACTTCCTTCAAAGACCAAGCTTTCCTCTGCTCTTCCATGGCATATAATTCCAAATGTTTGGCCACATTTTCTCGCTTATGTGGCACCATTTCCGAATGTCGGGTCTCTTCATTGCAGCCAGGCACAAAAATTTGCACTTCAACACACGCATTGGGCAATTTATCATGTGGAATGGAATATATTTTCTGTTAAAAAGCAATGGAGACGTTCTTTTTCAGACTGACATATGAAAACATCGAAATAAATTAAAGAGCTTCAAAGTAAGAAGTAAGTGCAGACTCGGGGATTAAAAAATCTAAGAAATGCAACTGTGCACTACTAGCCATTCACAATTGATTTACAATGTTAGAACCCAACCCAAATTAATAGCGGATGGCTCTCCACAAATGTTGATTTTAAAACTTTAAAGTAGACTTAACAGTGCTATACAACAAGAACAACAAACAGAATATAAAATGTTACCTTGCAAGATCCAATCCACACGCTAAAGGACAAGGAGCTGGAAGACAAAGATAGTGCTGTTCTTGGTGACGCTCCATTTCCGTTCCCCTCACACTGGCTCCACAGGAGCAATTTACTATTTCATTGGGACAAACATGGTCTTTCATGTGTTTCCTTGCAATCTTTTCAGTACAAGTACTGCATTGCAGAGGAATCTCACCACATTCCTGTTCGTGAATTGCAATATCCTCAGCTACGAGTTGTCGTTTGCAAAGTTGAGCTCTTGCTGCATTTCTGAGAGCTATGTTTGGAATGTAAGAAAGGAGGGTTCTGTTGCACACAGGACACCTTGTAGCGTACTGGTCTGCCTGTCTACTCTGGCACGTGCCACAAATTGAATGCCCGCAATTTGACACCTGGTAGCAAGTCAGCATCAGGTCATAACTGCAAACAATTTTAAAAATAACGTCTCTTATTCTAAGCACTGACAGCATATGTAGCAGTGATTTTCAACATAATACGTCACACTACTTCACACAGTCCAATTTTCACTCCATTCATAGCCTTTTTTTTACATTGGATGCTCGTGGCAGACCACCGCCACATGCTTGTGGTAATTAGCCCTTTTAGCTGGGGTCGTTCTACTGCGTGATCGCAAAGAATTCCAATCCCTGTTAACTTGTGCATACTGCTCTATGAAAACTGTGCCGTTAGGTTATCGGCTACAATTTATTACTCCAGAACATAACCAAATTTCCTGTGAATTCGAAATGCCTATAAAGCCGACTTAAGAAGAACGTGTTTTTAAAAGTTTATATTATTGCCTGGAAAGCTCTTTTTCAAACCTTTAAACATGCGCTTTTGGTTTTTGCCGTCTTTGTATTTGACAGGAGGAGGACGCTTTCGAAAATTGTCAACACCTAATTTGCATCTGTTATGTTGCGTTCTGATTTTAAAGGGGGAATTTCAGAGCCATTTCTGAAATTTTTTTGGGCAAAGTAATTATTCCAAAATCAAGCCTTGTAAACACAAGGTTCCAATAAAATATTTCAGAAATTGATCGATCAAGGGGAAAAAATCAAGAAACAGAAATGAATTATACGAATACAAGGCACCTATGTTTACTTTACCATCAACTGTGAGAAATTAAAGCACAGAAAACTTTCCCTGCTATAAAGCACACTTTAGAAAAACAAAAATTTGAAGGCCTCAATCCTGGTTAAGCATAGCAACTCCCAAAAAAGAAAGTACATATTTCAACTGACTTGATTTTCAAAGCAATTTGGGTTTTTGACAGCAAGAGAACGCATTGGAAATATTGGCCAGGCTGGATTGCATCAGGGACAGACGGGTAATTGCAGATAGTAGTCCTGAATCTTGTATCGGCATTGTTTGATAAAACGAGTCCGAAATATACATATTAGTGGCCGGGTATTCTGCAATTTTGCTCAATTCTTATTAACGGTTATCAACAGATCGAAAGTACATGTATCATGAAACAGAATTTATCGTCACGAGTCAATTCACCTTAATAAGCGCCAACTTTAGACTACTTCAATCGTGACATAAGGTAAAATCAAATTTTCCTGTGCTAAAAAGGTTGTTGTGCGTTATTTAATACTGGGCATTGCAATTGATCGGGAACGGGGTTGTTGTAATTCACAATGCTTTCCATCACAGTTGTTGCTTACTCAAATCCTCCGATTTTTTTTGGAACCTCTACTCGATAGTCGCCAGAGATGTTTGCAGTTGTGAGAAGTAAATATCAGGGTTAGTTAAGAAGGGCTTAAGTTGATGAGTCAATCGCTGAGGGACAAATAAACCAGGTGTCAAATGTCATACTGCTGCTCTTTGTTTGTAGCCATGATTGATCTTTTTTTGCCATAGTTCAAAAGCCAATAATATACAACAGACAATTATTCGGCATGATGACGTCGAGAAAGATCTCGTGAATTAAAAAAGACCTCTAATTCACATGAATTCAGGCACCACAAAAACCGGCCAACTCAATAAATGCTACATAAGCTGTTCGTGTGATACATGTTTAACACTGTTCAAATGACAACTTGGAGCGAGGGAGTGAGAATGGTGAGGGGATTACAACCTGGAATGAACTTGTGAATTTTGGTTGCAGAACCCACAAAAATAACGGAAATGAAATGAAACAACTTGTCTTGTTCGCTACTTTAAAATGAAATTTGGATTTTTTTGAAAAAGTGTCACCTAAGCTTCATCCGTTTACGCCCAAATTGGCAGCACCAATTGCATTTCCGATTAGTCACTTCTTTTGTCTTTATCGACAATATGCTGTCCAGATATTCTACTGAGTATGCGCCCAAATTATTCTGCGCAGTGCAACAGCAAGTTGGGAGTTCAAATATAAGAAACAATCCACTCAACGAGGATGAAGTAGCATCCCAGGCCCCAGCTCTGCAGCAAACGTGGTGAGAAAATGTGGACAGAAGTATGTCTGCCACAAGGACTTTTGTTCACTTGCGACAAGAGGGATCCAGGACGGTAGAGTGAAGGACATCGAATTCTCTACCAGGCATACAACTGGTCAGATTGTGAACCTACTGTCCATGAACATGCCAATGCTCACGGGAGTAGACCCTACAAGGTACTTTTTGGATAACCTTAATCACGGATCTTAATTATTCTTGTAATCAGTTGAAAAGCTTAAATGACATTTTACGCTATACACATGGTAATAAGTGGCCAGGTAATCTGAAGTTTAACCTTGTTCTTAATGAGTGCCTTGTCGACATGATTTAGAAAAGGACTAGTTGACCATATGTTGGACGGCTGCAAAGGAGACTGTTTCATCAATAGCTAACGTGTTCACAAGATCTGGATGGAGAATATTTCGCCAACCCAGCTAAAACTTCAAGAGTGTGTGTTTCATTATTTTGCAAAATTTACTTATATTTGTTTGATAATTGTAGCATCACCATACTCAAATCAACGAATGGGGGATCTGAAATGACGTTAGCCCGGCTAACAAACGGATATAACATCCACAATGCGTTCAGGCAGAGATCAAAGAAAGTGTTCATCGACTCTGGAAGTAAGTTTGTTGAGTATTTTGATAACAGAGTATGCAGTAAGATAAGAATGAATTGAGTAAATTTTGAAAGGGGCGATGGTTTAATAGGGTCCAAACGCATTCCAGAAGTGAAAATTGACCACGGCTGGATTTGGTATGCTTTTAAAGAACCCTTCAGGGACTAGTTCCTTGAAGCCTGGTTAGCGCTAATCAGTGGTTAAGAGGTATGAAAACCTATAGCTTTCCATGGAATTTAACGTTGGTTAGCACTAACCATGCTTTGAGCAAAATAGGGCCAGGAAGTTATTTTGAAAAAATGACATAAATCACAAATGAAATTTCATGCGCAAATTACATGTAGTTTGAATCACTAGCGTGAAAACAGCCATCCCAGTTACAAATAAAGTAGAAGTTAAAGTGCTATTGTGACAAGAAAAAAATCACCTTTTTTTCTTCAGATTTTGAAAGTGTGATTGCTTATCACTTGACTGGCAAAAGATTGATGTTTCATTTTTATCCAAAGGCTGTTTACTTTGGATTTCACAGTCCTTCGCAGCAGTCTTTCGGGATGGAGCATTGCGTGACACCCCGGAAAACGGCTGCGAAAAGGACTATTACTCACTTTCAAAACAGACCGATTGGACACCTCAGAGGGATGGACCTAAGGAAAAGTGACGTCATTTACTGACTAGCTTAAAATTCTCAACGTGTAAACCCAGTTGAAACACTACCGGGCTGCATATATAATCTGCCACTGCACCGAATTATTAACCAATTGAGTTTTCAACGTCATTTTCTCCTTGATCCAC
>NC_090896.1:23592133-23597133 GCF_036669925.1 Montipora capricornis
TCTTTGTATTTTGAATTTCTTTGTTTGCTGCCTTGCTCTTTGAAGTGACATTTTAGCATCCATTCTTTTCGAGTGTTTAAGCCCATGTGTTCCAGGAGAAAGGTGAATTTCCTGAAGGGCCTGTGTATAAAAAGAAGAATGCCTTATTGCTACTTGCCTGCTGTACCATGTCTGCCTTTTCTAAGTAGGTTAAATGTTCCCAAAAGTGCCAGTACAATACACATTAAATCTTTTTAACCAGACACTTAAAAATGTAAAATATTTATTCCTTGATTTGGTATATGATAACTAATGTTATCACTTTTTACAAGTCAGTTATCACAATAAGACAAAAAGTAGACACATGGGTACTGAGTAACATCAATGGTAAAATAGATTGCAAAAGTCAAATTTTGAAAAAAAGAATTAAGAAACCAGGAATTTCTAAATTAAACCTTGGTGAATCATACTTGTCCACAGCACTTACCTGAGTCACATATGCATGGCCAATGTTTTTTTGGCTCACTGCACAGGCCACGCGATAGTCATTGCTCTCACTGCCACCATAATGCCTGACCTTTGGGGCTTTGCTGCCGATCGTATTATTCAGTGCTTCATTGGCTTGGCTGGATCCAAGTGGAGCTAGCTTTTCTGCATTCTGACAGTAAACCTCTATGATTTCTTGCAGGTCCTTCTTCAAATCGTCCCCCTCGAGGTCTTTACCATGTGGTAAAGTGCTGTGATGGTAATTGACTGGGTCTTGGAGATATTTACACCAAGAGGTGGAGCAAGTGGAATGATCCCCAAATGCGTGTGGAATTATTGCTTTTAGGCTTTTTCTGATCCTATCAGAGTCAATTTTGTTTTGTGCTATGGCGTAGCTGAAGCATTTTTGTAAATAATCAATCACTTTACCAGACAAATTTTTATGTGTTTTCTGTAGATTGTACATTGAGCTTCCAAAAGCTCTCTTTGCATGAACAATGTCTGACCATTTGTCCACATTGTGATTCACACTTTCTCTCACTTTTTTGATGGTGGAGGAATCATCATCTCCCACAAGAATAGCCACTTGAGCTTTGTGAGACTCTCTGCATGCCTTCACAAGTTCAGCGCATACATCTGCTTCCATGGCCTTAGACGACCCGTCCCAGTTACATCTACAGTCATGTGCCCTGGCTGTTCTTCCAGCTCTGGTCGCTGCTTCACAAGTTGCACACCTCTTTGATGTTGTCGCAAATGCAATAACTTTTCCAGTTTTTATTCCAATCATAGAACCAGCTCCTGATACATAAAAGGTCTTACTTTAAAGGTATGTTACTCAGGTTTGGATGTAGTTTCCTGTAAATTTTGGACACTTGTCTAGATAATACATGTAAATCATAACCAGCAACACATGGTGTCGGCAAACCAACTGCCCAAACTAGATAATAAAAGTGCTCAAAAATAAATAAATAGAAATATAAATAAATAAACAAATAAATTATCTTATCAAGCTGACATGTTTCAGTACTGTCCCACTTTTTTGTCTTCTGTTCATCTTTTGGGATTATTCTTTACAAACTTTGAAGGCCAAGCAGATTTTATTTTCATGTAATTGGATCCTTATCAGGGATACCCTTTAAGCTCCTTTACTGGCAAACCTCAATACAAGTGTCAATGTACAGTATTTTTTGCTCATCAACCAATCCCTCCCTTGAAAAAGTAATTGCGGAAAGATAAGTCACTTATTTTCAGTGGCTGGAGTATCATTTCATTTGCCATTTACAGATTTTTTGTGTTTGTTTTTAAAGCCCCTTTTATAATACACATCAGCAATACAACTTAGGTATATAATTTTTAGTTGTGTCACAATGGAGCCATTTTTCAACTGCATTTCCGCTTACTGTCAACAACCTTTGTAAATTATTTTCAGTACCTGTTAGACTATTATGACCCTTCCCTCTCTTCTGCCACCCCATGTCATAGGACGCCCCGATTGGCACTGCTTGATCTTGGATGCACCCCCACTCCATCTTTTCTTCCTCCATCTCTAGGTCACAGGACTTGTTTGCAATATTTTCTATGGCGGTGCCGATTTCACGTTCTCTTGCTTTCAGTGTGGTCACACAAAGAGTCGGGATATTAAGGGAAGATAACAGTGCATTGACATGTGTTGGTCCCATTCCTGCATGTAGCATGCCTAGGGTAGCGAATCATCAGATAAATTGTCGGGCAAACTATTAGTCCCATCTTGGATGTCGCAATGTTATGCACAGTAGAAGATGCGCAGTGCAAAACCAGGAAATCACCTTAAAGAGGAAAATACCGATTAAAATAAGGATGTCTTTTTGAAATCAAGGCTTAAAACTTGGGGCACTCCCTGTTAAGTTAAAATAGTTTTGAAATCCAATCAAAAATAAAAATTGATTTCTTTTGTAGTTTGTTTATTAACACCAATTGCAGCCCAAAGGCTGGATTACAGGTACAGCGCAACTTGTGGTCATAGCAGCACTTTAAGTTGTATTTTTAAGGTGCATGGACACATCAATCTACATACACTGAATCCAAGCATTTGATATTGTTTTATTTGATGTTAAATTCAACTTGTTCATTGTTTACATGGTGGCAATTTAAACAGCTCATAGGCTTAACGTCTGTAGGGATCTTACTGGTTCTCTGGCTCATGACTAGAGAAGCAGGCCATCAGCTCTGGGAGCTCTTGTAGCCTGGAAAAACAATGTAAAATTGTGTAATAAACAAAGAAAAAACAACTAAAGAAAACAAAACTAGTAAAAAATGGTGTAGGCACAGAGATGCTTTTTAAGTTTCTAACTTCAGACAGGGTTAACAATTTCATATCTCAAATTTGTTGAAAAATTTTGTTCTAATGTTAGCATTGTTAAATGCACATACATCAACTGTGATGTCAACAGTGGCATCGTCCGTGACGACTGCTGTGTTTTAATGTCACTGAGAATTCATCAACATCATCCTCAATGACGCTGACACCAATACCACTAACTTCGTCATCAACAACAACAAATCAAGTGGTAAATTATTTATCAGGGACACCACCAAGAACCCCTGGAAGCAGTGCTGGAGGTAGATATATTATTATTGTTACGACAAATTGTAGTACACTTCATGTGATTGAACATTAGCAATTATTTTAACTAATATGTGCATTCGATAACTTTCAATCTTCAAAAACTTCAGAACAGGGAAAGCATTAAATGCACTGTTGCAGGCCACTTAAAGGTCCACAACAGATATTCCATGAATACATGTAAGGACAGGACCAAAAAGGCCTTGTCTTCTTGACAAGTCACTAAGATGAGACATCAATAAACACATTGCAGGAATCAGTGGTCCCCCACCCCTGCAACAAAAAGGAAATAAAAAAAGAAATAATAAAATGAATTATAAAACAAGTTATTGATGCAAAGGGCATGAATTGTTGAAAAACGTTTGATTTAATGCAATCAATATGACAGACATTAAAGGGGCACTGTCATGCTACATTTACTGCTTTTAGGTAAAAAATGGGTAAAAATATAAATTAGTTCTTTAGCTCACACAGACCACATTACTCATAACCAGGTGCGTAGCTTCCTATACGCATATACGCATGTGCGTACAAGGATATGATGGTGCTAGTGTGATGAGTGGGCACGTGAGTGGTGTGCAAACACGGATTCGTCAAGTAAATCCAAATGCTGTTTATGTCAATTGTCAACCTCACGTCTTAAACCTCTGTATTATCCATGCATCAAAGCTTCCACTTGTGAGAAACATCATGGATACCATGCAAGAAGTTACGTTGGCCTTTAAGTTCTCTGCAAAACGTTTGTTGGTATTTAAGGAACAACTTGGAGACAATCCTGTTGCTAGAGAAGAAATGGGAAGACGCTCAAAGCTGAAGCTGCTTTGTGAAACGCGCTGGGCCTCCAGAGCAGATTGTCTGTCAGTTTTCATCGACACTTTCAAGGTATTAATTGATATTCATAATCTGAATGATAGCCCATCTTCTATGAGCTAAATACAATGGAACATTTTTCTTATCCATCAATGTTCATTTTTAGGTTATAATCGACACGTTAGACCAGCTAAGCGGTCCACAAGTCTATTCTGAAATGGGACTTCAGTATTACTCTTGTTGTGCTCCAGCATATTTTTGAATATACTGACAAGCTGTCGGTATACCTTCAAGTGAGTAATCAAATGATATCATAGTATATCCTTGATTTTTACATTTACCACATTACTAAGAGTCAAGACCATTTTTGTGTACCCAGAGCCCTAATCTCGACTTGATTCAAGCCTCTGAAGAAGCAAAAACCTGCTCCTCTGTTCTGAATGCCGAGAAAAATGACGATGCCGTTTGGGAGGCCTTGATGGAAAAGGCTATTGAAATCGCCTCGGATTACGGCATTGATCCATCATCGCCAAGAACGGCTGGAAGGCAACAACATCGCAACAACGTTCCAGCAAATATTCCATCAGCATATTGGAAAATGGCAATGTATTTGCCATTTCTAGATCACCTTGTCGCAGAGATCAATGAAAAGCTCGTGGTGCCAGTACCAGGCTTCCAGGCTCAGCTCCTTATCCCAGGTAAAATAAAATGATATTGCATTGGCTACAACAATTTTGTGGATCATGTTCATTTGACCACTCAGTGGTTTAGCACATAGATCTCAGATTACTGTTCTTGCTTATAGGAAAGCTTGGCCAGTTGACGGCGGAAAAATTGAAGTCGATCCATGAGCACTACAGTGTTGACATGGCCATCGATTTAGAAGAGTTCAAACTTGAAGTGAACAGATGGAGGCACCGCTGGTCTATCAGGGAGCCAACCGATCCTCTCCCGCAGAGGTTGGTAGAAACTCTAGATGTAGCTAATCCTGCATTCTACCCAGCAATCTATGTAGCAGTAAAAACGCTCTTGACGTATCCTGTGTCAGCATGCGCTGCTGAGTGCAGCTTTAGTTCGATGAAGAGGTTGAAGACTCCACTACGAAACACGATGACTGACGATC
>NC_090896.1:23602133-23607133 GCF_036669925.1 Montipora capricornis
AGTCAATTGCACCGCTTCACCGGGTGAGTAACAACTCTTTTTTGAAACTATAACCAAGAAATGCCAAACTCCACGTTCCAAATTTAATGCTATTTTTGAGGAAGAATCGAAATTCTTGCAGCAGCCAGCCGGCCAAGTTTGTCCCAGACGAATGATGCGTCTCTAGTATAAAAACGGCCATTCTTGGGTTCACACAAAAGTCAATTGCACCGCTTCGCCGGCCGCGCTTTACCGCTGTCAGAGCAGAATAATTTTTCTCATTCGCCCGAAACCACGTTCCTAATCACGTTTTGTCTGAACAGATCGAGTAAACAACCACTGCCAGTGACCAGTTATTGTGCCAATTGGTTTATGACAATTTCTAAATATTCGTTTTCTATCCGAGTGCGCGCATAACTTGAACGGAAGTCAACTTCATTTTTGAGAACCGTGTGCAAACGTGCAATCCGCAATTTATAAATTTTATTACTGTTGTATGATCAACATATTACTGGATTCAGCTTGTGTTTAAAAGCACAGTGCGATTGCTCTGTAACATCCGTGCAAAAATCTTCCATACTAGCGCAACTGACTATTGGTCAACTCGTCTTAAACACTCCGAAGTGAAACTAAATTGATGCTTGTTTACTTGAACGAACCAAACTATTATCTCATCATGAACGTTGTCTTTGCAGATGACGTGAAGGTTCTCAGCGCGAAAGACTTGGAATGGTCGAAGAAAAACCTACCTGCTGTAGCTGAGCAGAAGGAGGCCACAAAACTTATCGAAACTCCGAAAAAGAAAGTGGCGCGCTCCAAAAAGGTTGGTATAGCTTGTGTTTGCATTTGTGCGAGTTCAGTTTACCCATGAATTTCCTCAGCGCCAAAATGTTCCAATACAACGTAAAATAGAGGACGGTCTAACTGTTTCAAATTTCCTGTTTTCAGCCTATCGAAGTAAACAGTACCAATCCTTACGAGGACTTTCTAACCGAACAGAAGAAGCGGGAGCTCGAATGGAAATTGAATCGTGAAGCAAAGAGAACCAAAGTACTGGACTTAGAGTCATTGAGCCCAAACGGGAAGTCAGATAAGGCCACAAGGAAGGAAAACATTGCGCTGCCTATTGACCCTCCAATATCGGAAGTGGCGCCTGCCAAAACGGTTAGTACTATTATATATTGGAGATAACAAGTGACATCATGATCGCACATCGCGAAATTTACATTCTCTCAATCAATACATAGCCCATTCGTTAGAAAGCAAAGTCCGGAATTTTCTTAGTTTGTGATAAATAACCGTTGTATTTAGCACATGGAAACGATTGAAAGCTCCTCAATGAAAGCATGTGAAGTCTTTCGATCATTTTATAATTATTTGATTTTTCTTTCTTTTAGTCTGTTGAAGTTAGCGGTGACTGTACCCGCCACCAAGAGGACCTTGTCAATCTTCTGCACCAGGAGCTGGCAGCCAAATCAGAAGAGTGCCATGACCTGAGAAGCAGGTTGGAAAGGATCGAGGCACTCAACGTTCAGATCCTAGACAAGCAGGTGGAAATGCAAGAAAAATTTGACAAGGTAATGTATCCTAAGGTCTTATTTTGCTTTAGCTTTAGCGGGGTTTTTGTTTGTTGGCCTTTTTTTTTTCTTTTTGGACTTGGGTATGTCAGTAACAACTTACGCACTAAATCCTCAAACTAACAAAAAGTCATATCGCCTTATTTTGCTCACGAAACGGAATAATTGATCCGCTGGCATTTCACTCACGGAATAAGCCTTAGTTTTTCCCCCCCCCCTCCATTCTCAAGAATGTAAATGTCGGCCGTGCTACGCCCTTGAGTGGAACGGAAAAAAAGAGATCTAGCTGCCGACCCAATAAAAAGACGAGAACCCAAACGTACTCTGATGAACTCTATTTTCCTCTGACCTACTATTGCTTTATTGTTGCAGCTTCTGGAGAAGCTACAGACCTCTGTCTCAAGAATTGAGGAGGGCATCGCGAGAAATTCGAGTGCTTCAGACCTTGAAAGGCGTCTTAATGTACTGGAAGGGCAAATTGTTTTCAGCCAGTGTAACCCGGTAAGAACTCAAAAATAATGTTTTCTTGTGCTCGAACGCATCTTTGAGAACGAAAATATCTCGACTGGTAAGCAATTTTCGCGGCAGTATTTGGCACAGACACAGACAGTCGCCATTGCTAGTTTTTTCAATTAATTTTTTATGAAGGCAAAATCAATTCAAAGTGCCGCACTGCACGAAAAACATTGTTAACAGCATACATTGTATTTCGTTTATATCTTTAGTCTGGAAAATTTTATATATTTTTATAGTCAACTGTTCACTTAGCCTTTTTACTAATATTAAGCTTTCTTGTTGATCACCTGTGGAAATTGGGTAAAGCTAAACAATGGGAATCATGTCGGTAACTGTCAACACTTGTCAATGAAATGTGATTGATTTGCAACAAAACTCAGCCACGACCATTCCCTACCCCAAGGTATTAACGTAGACTTCCAGTTGCACTCTTCAACAATTTTCGCGGCAGTATTTGACACAGACACAGTCGCCATTGCTAGTTTTTTCAATTAATTTTCTCTGTTTGTTGATATTTTCACCAGCTCGAATCCACAGTCATTCGTGAATGGGATGATGAAATCGCAGACACGACAGACCCACCAGCAGCCGAGAGTGCAGAACTAACCACCATAGATCATCTCACCTTGAACGAACTACGTGAGGAGTATCAGCCTACTACTGATAAGGATAATTCTGGTGCCAAACAAGGAAGCCTTCCCCAAGAAGTCGGTGAAGAAATAATAAGCACTTGTGTTACACCAACAAGGATGAAAACCATAAGGCAGGCCCTATTAAAGTCAGAGACCGAAAGGCACTTGTGTGCCTTAAAGCTGTTGCCACATTTTTTTACGAAAGAAGAACTGGCGGAAAGCAACACTGATGGCAGTTACGACAAAAAGCGTCTCGACTCTGCTAAATTAAACTCCCTCAAAGTTTTAGCGTTCAGTAAATTTCCTGTGAGCACGAACGAGGAGAAAGAGAAAGCCTGGAGGTTCGTAAAAGGCAAAATCAATTCTAAGTGCTGCACTGCGCGAAAAACGTTGTTAGCAGCCTCTCCATCTGCACGTACCTTGTAGTCAATTTCGTTTATATCTTTAGTCTGGAAAATGTTATTTTTATAGTCAACTGTTCATTTAGCCTTTTTACAAATATTATAAGCTTTCTTATTGAACAAATGTTCAAGAGTCTCGTAAAATGTGTTATCACGCGTGGAAATTAGGTAAAGCCATCAATAAAGCGTTTATTTGTCAAGAAATACATTCGAATTGTCGTTGTTGACAGACGCCATTTTGGATTTGATTACATGCCCACTATTCTTGGTTTTCAAGTCACGCAAGTATCACGCAAAGAAAAAAGAAACATTCAACAAATTAAGTCAAGAAATTGAGATATTGTAGGAGGGTAATAAATAAATAGCGTGTAAAAGTTTTAAGCCGCGGCTACACGTTCAAAATGTCACTTCAATTCTAATTGAAATCTTTCATACACGACCATTCTCGTAAACGAAGAGAGAAGGTTCCACTTTTTAATAGGTGCATTCCCGAACGTTATCTTTTCGAGTGTCAAGTCTTTATGAGTCAATGAGTCAACAAGTTAGTGCAGTTAATTAAACCATAAAATGAAAGCTAAAATTTCAGAGAGTGCTTAGGCCTAATCACTGAAACGAGGGCTTAGGTTTAATCAACAAATTACTGCTATATTGACTGTGAGTCTCATTGACTCATTTGACTCATAAAACATGCGTTCTCACTTCTACCATCAATAATAATTTTAAAATCCTAGAGACTTTTCCTGAAAGCTCTCGTATTCCCGGGGTGGTCTCTTATGAGGGCTCCGCCGGAACCTTTTTCGAACGTTAACTTAAATGTAAATGCAAATGCTCACTGCAAACTTTTGATAAGCACTCGAAATTTCGCTATATCGCAACGAAATTTCGCTATGTCACAACGAAATTTCGCTCGAAAATTCGCGCGTTTCGTCTCCCGCACACTGGCCATCGCGTTGGTTTGGTGTGTTATAATTATTCTATTCACAGTGAAAGAGGAAGAGAAGGACTTCACACAATAATTATCTTTCAGTTTACTGTTAACGACGCATTTCTTATCTTTACCCCCCGTACAGTTAAAAAGGTTTTTTTTTTTTTGCGACTGCGAATGACATGCAAAGCCACCGCACACTAGCGGACTTTCTGTCGACAGACAACAAAAATCTTCACTTGTCGGCTTCTGACAAGTTTGCGGCAAGAATGGGTCTTGTGGGGCGATAGCAAACAGTGCAGTTAGAGGATCATAACTTGACGCATTCAAATCTCGCAGCTTGCAAATTCAAAGTAAACTCATAGCGAAACTAATAAATTTCGAACGTTAATAATAAATTTCGTATAGCTGACAGCTTGCTTGGTTGACTCTTTACAAATTCTCGTAAACACGTTCCATACATGCATTTTAGTGTCAGTCGATGAGAGAAGCCGAATGTCCTCAACTTTAAAACGAGGGATTCTTCCTGGAAGCAGAACAGCATTTTCGTCAGCGAAGTTGCTCAGAAAGTTTTTAACATCTTCGACAACGGCGTTTGGTAGTGTGTTGTGTGGTAGCCTCCGGCTGTTTCCATGCATCCGCACAGAAACACCATGATTATTATAATGATCAACAAGCCTCTGAAAACGTGATTTACTGATGCCATAGAGGTTGAGAAACATCTCCTTGCAAATGGGTCGAGACCGATAAAGAAAGCTGTAGGGCGGATTTCTTTTTCTTTTTTCGCCGGTTGCTTTGGCTGTCGTAAAAGCTTGAACATGTGCTAAGATGACCAAATCCAACTCTGTGTGAGATAATTCCAGGCAGTTGTATACATTATTTAGGACGGTTTCTTGTGAAAAATCATTGCAACACTGACCACCTGTTAATCCTCGATGACATCCACACCCTTCTTGCAGAAACGTTCGCA
>NC_090896.1:23612133-23614633 GCF_036669925.1 Montipora capricornis
TACTTCTAGCTCTGGATGAAATTTCGTCATCAAGCAGTGGCGATGCTAAACGTGATACTTGAGCTTATTCACGTCTTCTCCAAGACTCTGAATTCATAGTCCCTTTGACAGTATCTCAGTTTGTTCTGTCATTTTTAGCCCAAGTAACAAACTCCCTACAAGCTAAGAGCTGTAACCTTGGCGATGCATACCAAAGCGTAACTCTCGCCAAAGAATGCTTTAAATCAGCAAGAGGAGATGAATCCTGGCAGAAGGTGTGGAGTCGAATCAGCCAGGTAGCTGACTCTATCAATGTCACCCTGATAAAGCCTCGTACGACTGTTCAACGCCATCGAGCAAACGCCGCACACAACGATCAGCCATCAGACTACTACAGGATTAATGTGTTCTATCGATTTTTAGATCATGTTGTCGGTGAACTTGAAACAAGATTTTCAGTCCAGCAAGAAGGTCTGATTACCGCTCAAAACCTGTTCCCTTTGTACTTGCCCAAGTTAACAGACAGGCATATCGAGAAGATCAAGAACTACTTCAGCAAGCATCTAGATTTCTCGGAGAAGTCTAAGTTTGACACAGAGCTGGCAAGGTGGAGGATGAAAAACGCGATGGAGCCAGAGTCAGAACAAGAGGGAGCAATGCCTGATTGCAGTCTGCAAGAATTTCCTGCCATTCACAAGGTGCTGTCGATCTTTCTAACCACGCCTGTCGGAAGCGTCAGTTGTGAACGCTCCTTCTCAGCCCTACGCTGTCTAAAGTTGTGGACTCGGTCATCAATGACAGAAAATCGATTAAGTGGCCTTGCTATGCTGTTAATTCATCGCGGAACGGACTTCATTCCCACTCCAAAAGATATCTATCTAGAACAGCCTAATATAGACTCGTTTTTGAGACTTGGTATTCTGATACCGAAACCTGAAATTTTAGCTCAGTTCCTTCAAGCCAATCTCTGTTCAAACTAACGAAGGCTTTCAACCCATTTTTGAAACCATCCATACAAAGTGTTAAAATTCTGTTAACAGTATAGCTTGAGTTAAAGATGGTATATAAATCATCATTGTGTAGCAGAGACCTCGGGGGCAATTTCAAACCAAACAAGGTGTTTATGCCGTAATAAATCATGACAATTAAAAAAACAAGTATCAGTGTGGTTTGTTTCCTTAAAGGTCTTAGAGGCAACCCTCTGTGTAGGGGTGGAAATAAAAGGTCCGACTAGAAACCCTGTCTGTATACGGGAGATCCCTGTCAAGGTTTGTGGAGTTTGCCCCAGCAGACAAAAAAATCCTAGGTACGGCCCTGTCAATTGAATTAGTTTGTGCAAAATTGGACCGAGGATTAAATTATAAAAATCTGTAAATATTTTGGCTTCCAGGCATCACCAATTAGGGCTTTTGGGTAATACTATACTTTATGATGCCAGGCAAAACGCTACACAGCATTCATGGAGACAAACTTGGGATGCAGAAGCCATATCAGTCCTTTGGGTCTATGTAATGCCATATCTCTGTGGTACAAAAAAATGTGGGGCAACATTTCTCAAAACTGAACTGGACAGAAACAACAAACTCTTAACAAGTCAATTTATCCTTGCTTGGCTACAACAATCACCACGTTTAAATATAGATGTTGCTATTTTCATCAATTAATTACTTAATATCTACATTTTTATTAATGTAACAAATGTTTCATTGGAACGACAATATTAACTTTGATTTATGTCATGTTACTGTTTATCGTCGTGGTCTATTTCTACTTTCGTTGGATTTAATAATCAAAAAAATAGATTTTTACCTTGTATATTATGAGGGCCAAGAACTTACTAGTACTAGAAATCACTGATAATATATGATAATTGAAGTAAGAAGTCTGCTTTTTTTTGCTTACCATTACAGACATAATCTCTACAAAGGACACAAAACCAGGAAGTTAGTGAAAACATCCAGTCTGGTACGGTGACACAACATACACTGTAGAAAATGTTTTCTCTCTTCCTTGACATCTTAACTTGAGTTTGACCCATGCCATCCTAATTTGTAACAGCTAGAAAACTGTATGGCAATGTAGGATTTGGAATTAATATTCATAGACCCTCTCATCCCTTGAATGGATAAAAGTTCATTGGGGAATCAAACCCACATAAAATTATTATACAAAAATTTGGTTTTATCAACGGAGTTGATAATGTAAATTGGCCACCGTACAGAGATTCTAAAAGCTGACGTTTCGATCGCTCTGACGAAGGGCTAACGCTCGAAACGTCAGCTTTTAGAATCTCTGTACGGTGGCCAATTTACATTATCAACTCCGTTGATAAAACCAAATTTTTGTATACTACTTCCCCACCGACGCAGCACCACAGTTTCTTTAGAAACTACCCCTTCTTCCACATAAAATTAGCCACTCATCATACCTATTCCTACTCTTTAATTGATGCTCTGACAGATTGAAGTGTCTTAAAAAACCAAGGATCCACCAATGACCTCAAACCCAAATGGCAAACACA
>NC_090896.1:23624633-23627133 GCF_036669925.1 Montipora capricornis
ATGTGAAGTGAAATAATTAAATCACCAACATTGTCTTTTCTTGTTACAGGAAATAGCTGATGCAGGAAAAGAGGTACCGGTATGCAATATCATTGCAATAATGCATAGCTCGATTGGATTACATATTTCCTGGACATATGTACTTATACTTCCCTCAAATGATAAATGTGTCCATGTTTGAATTTGAGGAAATATGAAAGAAACTCCCAATACACGTTGGGAGACCCCAAAAAAGCCAATTCAGATTGTTTGCTGGTTGGACGAGAATTAAAGTGAGGTCAGAGGAGTGGAGTGGTTGGGTTCCTAGGATCCTGTGCTCAACTACCGCTCTTACCACTACCTGTAGTCCTCCAGGGTTTAGTCCCCAGATCCCCTAGTTAGATTGCCAGCCCTTGTAAATAAATTATTATTGCCATCTGCATACATGTAGCTGGTCTGCCTCCCTTCAGTATGTTGTGCATTTTGTCTCATTTGTCCCCAGAAAAGGCCTGAAGTGACGAGGTCAATTACGTACAGTGTACACATACTGTTGCCAAACTTGATTGGATGCAACAAATAATAATGAAATCTTAATACCCACTGTCTTATCATGTTCAGTATGTTACTCCGCAAACAAGGCTCTTGTACACTTCGTTATAAGTACCGACACTTTCTAGATAAATTTAACCTAAGGGACCTTTGTCAAGTGTGACTTGTAAATCCGAGAGGGTCAGTGGTCAAGGTTTCCCAGTCTAACCTATGCCAAAAAGAAACACTGTATTGAAAAAAACCTGATTTTCCTGCCAGGTGCTTGCATCACCAGCAGCTCCAGCAGAAATAGCTTCAGTCACTGCAGCAGAAGCAGAAACAGCAAAAGACACAGTAAATCCAGCAACATCAGCAGCGGAAGCAGCAGTGGGGTACACAGGACCCGGAACTGACAACATTCTTTCATTTCCTCCGGTATTGCATTACTTCTTTTAGATTGTTTCATACAAGAGTAAATAGGATTACATGTAGTTTACCCCAAACGTTTTGCTTTTCTTGGACTTAAACAAAGTAGACAACAAGATTATTGCTGTCAATCTCACCATATGTTGAGGACTAGCTGGACTGACATTTCTTACAGACACAACAACAACGCTATATCTCCGTGAAGCTCGTCAAACTATCTGGAAGTATGGTAATACTGACGGTCGCTGAAACAAGATGCATTGGGGTGAGTTAGTAAATGACCAAGGCCCCTTTAACACCTGCACAAAATGGCACTCTCATAGAACCTGTGTCACAATAACATTAATGCTACTTTGAAGGGGGTTTCTGCATGTTACCTAAACAAATTTAACGAAACGTGAAGGGAACACTTAACCTTTTCTATCCTTGCAAAGTGTGAAAACTTCTGAAGTCTAAAGTTTCCTCTATCCAACACTGACGCCTCATAAGTGCTACAACGTTATTAAATTTCATCTCTTTTCATATTGTGACACTGCTGGTTCCGCTGTGCGACTATCATATTGGAACGTTTCAGATAAGAGTACCAATATCAATAATATTATAACTTTACCTATTCAGTGTGGCTGCCCCAGGATAACATCTCTATAATTGGTTTTGGTTGTTTTTTTAAATTATATTAGTTACTTAATTCGCAGACCCTTGTGCTTCCCTCTTTCAGTACTGTACACTGTAGCAGCTCTCGTAACCTTGGGTGCTATTGTTTGGTATTGAAAGCAGCTTAGCCATTTTTGCGAGAAAGCTTCAAGTGCCCATATCAACCGCTAAAAAAATTTGTATGGCACTGAGTGCAATGACACAAAGGTTTTAAGTGTTGGTTAAAACGTCGATTTTCCATGGCGAAAAATGGAGATGTGAACCACAGAAATTTGTAGAAAAGGTCAGGCCTGGGTCAAGAAAAGGTCGGCAAAAAGCGTGTGCGTTTAACTAGGTCGCACTTGTTGATAGCAGGTGCGGCACATCAATTTGCAACTTACCAATCTTTGCCTTTCCTGTACAGTTATATGGTTTCTGGTACTTTCTTCCACAGTAGCTCTTTCTCCACTTTTCTTTCTTCTTCATAAAGTTCTAGCCACGACGGTTCGTCCTTGTAGGCCTCCTGGGCAAACTCTCCACTTCTGAAGATTCATATTCTTCATTATGTGAGATTTTAAGAGCCCGAACTCGCGTAGAGAATTACGTACATGAACACATGGGAAAGTGAACGTTGTCAACACATTATACATCTGGGTGTTATGTCACTCGCCTCAGACTTCTCACAATCGCTCATGGTTGAATGGGTTTTAACCAAAATAAAGGCCAGTACACACAAGGCGATTAGTCCATGCGACTAGTCCCTGGAACAAGTCCTACTGTGTGAAGTAGCCATTTCTAGCATGAAATATAGTCGCAGGGATTTGGTCCCTGCTACTAGTCCCACGAATTCAAACTGGTTTGAATTTTTGTGACAAGTACCTGCGGCCTGTTCCTCAAAACACCTCGTGTAAACTGCTCGTTGCTCGTTGCTCGT
>NC_090896.1:23637133-23642133 GCF_036669925.1 Montipora capricornis
ATCCTTGGATTTTTAACTTGTACTCTATTTTAAACAATTTTTAACTGACGAAGGCCGAAGGGCAGAAACGTTTTTATTAAATTTCCTGGACGTTTGAGAAGTTTTGTTTTCCTCTCCAGTTTATATGCAACTTTAAATACTAACTGAGGAGACAACGTGCATCCTTTTGGATCCTTCTGTTGGGAGTTTATCGTTTGGTCAACCACTACAGATATTCAAGCTATATATATATATATATATATATATATATATATATATCTATATCTATATCTATATCTATATCTATATCTATATCTATATATCTATATCTATATATGGACTTTTTAATATATTTACTGTTTATTGTGAGCACACTCAAACTGTGAACACCTAGGACTTTTTTTCGGCTTTTTCTTGTCATTGTCCAAACAAAAACTCAGCATTATGAGAATAGGTTCTGTGTTTTTATACCATTATCCAATCACATAAAAAGTACCACGCCTCGATTTGAGGTCAGCCCCTGATTGGCTTCCATAAAAAAGTGTAGAGAAAAAATCCTAGGTGTTCACGGTTCAAGTGTCCTCACTATGAAGGATTAAATATTTCGTTTGTAGATGATATATGAGAACTTTATAAGTAACTGCTATCATTTTGTGATGTAGATTAATTTTAATATATTTACCGTTGCAGTTCTTTATGGGCAAACATTTACCA
This sequence comes from Montipora capricornis, assembly GCF_036669925.1. NCBI lineage: Eukaryota > Metazoa > Cnidaria > Anthozoa > Scleractinia > Acroporidae > Montipora > Montipora capricornis. Next base: position 23,637,827 of record NC_090896.1, read on the forward strand.
TAGATGGCATGTGCCCCAGTCTATATTTCACTGTTACAAAACTTGTATCTTGTTTTAAGATGTTTATATTTTTAAATGATCCATTTTAAGATATGAAAAACGTCTTTGTTAAGATAAAAATTCAAAGCCCTTTAATTCAAATGATTACAGCTAATTTTCAAAGCTATAACAATAAATAAATCAAAATGAATAACTTGCTGTCTTTTGTCCTGTATAGGGTCGTGTGCAAAAACCCAAGAAATAATTACTAAATTAAGTTTAACTCTAATTCTATTGTTTTCCTTTTGTAGTTATCATCTTTTTATAGTAAATAGTATTGATTGTTTCACGGGCTTTGCAAGCTACTTTACTTCGTGAAATAGATATTTGTAACTAAGGACGTCCTTGTTTTCTTTTCGTGGTCCACCCAAAACCATTCTATGTCGTTTTAAATGTATTATTTAGATTATTGGGATTCAGTAAGTTAACAGACAGTCCTTCATCAGTTAAAAATAGGTCCGCAATGCGTACTTGTTTGGGATTTCAGTCAAATAAACGTTGATGATTAGTATTACAGTAAATGCAATACATTGCGCCGTGTTATAGTGATAAATGCGAAGTAAAAATTGCGTAGAATCCCCAAGCTGCAGACAAGAAAACGGTTAGGAGAGAAACATGTTTGGACTTCTAGTTTCAAGGAAATTAGGGGTGCTTACCATTTGTCAGAATAAACCAGTTGGGATGACCGGTGAATAATGGTAACAGTTTTTCCTCAATCAGCAAACCAGCCCAACGAGATGGCACTTACCATTTGCAATTGTTTTCGGCTGGTGAGAGACTGGAAACTGGAAAATTTAGCAAATGGTAAGGAAATTTCCACTGTTTCATTTACTGTGGTTTGTGTATTTCCCAGTCAGCAGACAAAGCTGGACGAGGCCCAAGTTATCACAGGGGAAGGAGGGGGGGGGATGATTGACAGAGTTAAGAGTCACTGAAGAAAACATATTGCAGGTTAGGGCTTGTAACGCATTACAATTGGGTGCATTTGAGCATATGAATTTCTCAGCCACCAAATATTTTGCAATTAACTGCCAAAATGTGTTAGAGTCAAGGTGGTAGACAAAACACTGACCCCCAGTCCATGGAATACCCTAAAATGGACTAACTCTTAAAAATACCATTTCTAATGAGTGCTATTAAAAGAACTGAATTGATTACAATACTTACATTGCACATACCTTGATAATTTTCATCCATATGGCCATGGTTTCACCTCACATGTACTTGCTGTACATGAAGTAATCAGCCATCACAACAATAATCAAAAGCTAACCGTTTTAAAATGGGCGCTTAGACTTAATTACTGTTGAACAATGCTGTTTAAAATGGGTGTTGAGGCTTAAGTAAGCACTATTTGAGAAATTTTTGAAAGGAAGTTTGAAGGCATTACTTTTTTAACTTGTGAATCTACAGAAACTGGCGCTGTCACACAACGTGTCAGCAAATCGTAGTTTAAAGAGGAAACTCAAATTATAAATTGTAACTACTGTTGTCATTATGTCACATCTGTCCGATATAAAATTGAAGGCATGACGCCTTGCAATATAGCTCGAAAAACTCGCTTAATACAAACGTCTGAAAGGAAGACGACTTCCCTTACCTGGTAAATTAACTGCACCAAGAAAACAAGTCGAAATTTGACAAACGACAACATCCCAGAAGAGTAATCAGAGTAATGGCCGCCACACACGAACACTCATTCTCGTTTCCAGGGTCCTCTCTCTTCCTAATAGAGACCACGTGACAAACACTTGGCTCATGTATACAAATAAAGCCAGCCGCACCGCCAGTGCTGACAAAGTGTGGGGAAATCCCACACAAAAATTGAAGGGATCTTTGCAGGCCTTCTTTTTTCATTGCATTGGAGTTCTTTACTTCATTACTCTGTAGAGCAATTAAGTGAACAGCAGAGTAAAGATATCTCAGACACTAAAGTAAGTTATTTATGCCCTGTCAAATTTTAATTTAATTTTGAATGTACAAATGTAAATACCAACCTGGACCAGCTGGGAATCTAGAATTTTGTTTTGCCCTAAATCCATGAGAGAATAACTGCCATACTTGGCGGAATGCCCTGGTCTGTCACAGCGACCATCCAATCCCAAGATCAGCTCCTTCCTCTCAGCTTTGATGCTATCCAGTACTGAGGACTGTTGTTCTCTGTATGTTCTCTCCACTGCTGCATGTAAATATTTTTTCTGATGCTTCATAAATGTGGAGTATACCCAATGGTCACTACATTCATGTGGCCCATTATTTTAAGCACCTTTTCTGGACTCCCCTCACCAATTAGAATTCCTGATGCCATCATAATGTTGCGAAGAGGGGTGTCCCCACTGGATGACTGAGAATCCCAACTTCTGGTGAATGAGCAAGAGAGACATTTTTGTATCACTGTTATTCTGGTACCAATCCTGGAGTTGACTCGCCTGTCACATTCTGTCCGACACATGGCAAAACTCAAATAAACTCAACAGTGACGATTCTGCCACAAGAAACAACTTCTGTTCGCAAGCAGGTGTATTGCCAGGAGGTTTTCTGTAAAGATAAGACTTCAAGTGTTTATTCCAGTGAGATCTGTTCACCAGGTAAATGCAAGGTTTGTACTCATTGGAATGTGTCTGGTTCATTAAATCAATTTAAATGCTTTCTCTAGCATAATTTTTCAACACACTGCATTCACGTAAAACAGTAAGTTATATAATGTAAGGATTAGAATTTAAGATTAAGGATGTTAGGCATTTCATTGTACCTGATAATTTTTACAGCGTGTAACTAATGATTACAAAAAGATAATGAAAGAAAGCATGTGCATATCAAAGTTTAACGATCAATAGGCAAGTCTAAGTGCGAAGTTTTTCTGATGGTAATTAGTTCTACTTTACATATGAATGAAAACTAATGTTCATAAGAAAAACTTTGCACATAGACTCGCTTTGAAGAGGAGGCAGGCATGAACTCGGAAATGGCCTATTGTTTTTGTGAAACTTACACGTACAAACAATCGTCAAAATCAGCAAAATCCTCATCTTTGTCTCTCTCCTCATCAGGGTCGGGAACATATAAGGGGTTGTTTGTAAGCAAACGTTTTTTCGGAGGACCATATTTATTTTGAATACATAACACAGTTATAAAAACTTGCCTTTTGCAGTACTTTTAGTTGGAAATTGCACAGAAACATTTTCGCTGTTAGACTGTGTCTGTGTGGCTGCCTCCTGTACCCAAGGTAACGATTCAGCTCCACTCACTGTTTCATGCCCTTTGATACTGTCTTCAGAGGATGCCGTAGAATTGTCGCTTGTTGTTCGGCAACGATCTTTGAAAAAAACAAGATAAGTTTACATTAGTTATTTGTGGGTTACATTTATGTTGCAATGTCAGTTTTAAATAATCTGCAATACATACCCTGGCAGCTTCTCTTTTTCTATGGGCTCTCCTGTCCCCTTGGGCTGCTTCTGAAACTGCTGAGAACGAGACCCAGACGCTGGTGAAGAGGACTCTTCCCTGCGGTCTGTGCTATTGTCCAGTCTTTGCCTTTTTTGTGGCGGACAGTTGTTAAATATGGTCAGAACAGCGCCGGGGTTTAAAATTTTTTCGTGTTTAAGCCTAACGAATGAGCAATCACTGACCGTGTTTCAAATGAATCGTCTACTGCAAAGTTTGCTTGAGGCCGTCTGGTTAAAATTTGCTCGCGTGTTTCTCACAGCATTCATCCACTGACGAGCAAGTTGAGCATTTCAAGGCCAGCCATGGAAACTCACTCAGTCTTTTGCAGTGTTTGACACCCACCAGCTATACAGCGATGTGGCATGATATAGTTAGAAGGTTCTTTTAGAAGCAAAAAATTTACATGATCTTGGTATCTTCACAACGATCTCAAAACATTTTAAGCCAGAGTGAGCTGCAAGTTCTCGTATCTACGTCATTTCCGGTTTTGACCAAACGTGCCGATTTCGAATAGCATGTTCCGAAACTTCTTTCTCGTGACTAAAGTAAAGAGATTATTTGTCTGACAAATAGAAGTTTTATGGTTTTCTCCTGGGCCTTTGGTAGCTTAACATTAGCATATAAATGGCAGACTTGCATGAAATCTGTCATGTACCAATGTTGTTATGTAATACCAGAAGGCATGTCGCCGTCACTGGGCAGTGGTACGGGAGATTTCATTTTATTGAACCCCAACTAACTTGCGTCACGTTCATGAATTGTTACGTTACTTTTAAGCTGCCATTCATTACTGCTTTCTTTGGTGAACACGTTTGTTTCAG
>NC_090896.1:23647133-23649633 GCF_036669925.1 Montipora capricornis
AAGGCATCAGATCTGAAAATTCAGTTTTAAGAAAGTGCGATTATGATGGTTTAAGCAGTTTTTCATGGAAAGAAATATTTGTGGGAATGGAAAAGAACTGTCCCACTACAATGCGGTTTCTGGTGACACTTGCAAATGAAAATGTGGACCATCTAGATGAAAAGAGAATGCCCCTGATATGCCTACTGTATGCGCTGCCAATGTTTTTTTGAGAGTACAGAAACATCCTGTTTGCAGAGACTAACTACCATCCTCCTTGCTTCTACTTTTTTTTCAAATGATAAACTTCATATAGGTCTTGCCTTGCAAGTCACAATTATTTGGGATCATGTTAAAGGACCCAATTACACTGTTTGCAAGAAGAAGGGAATGTAGGTCTACATATGTCCCCATTTTACCAGAGTAGTATATTAGTTGGGGGTACTAGCACTTAACACAAATTGGAATAAAAATAATTACAGCCTCTATTTTGCGTTGAATTTGACCTTGGGATTCACAATGAGTTCAAACAAAAATTACAACACAAATTTTTTCTATATATTTTTCAAAAAAACAAACAAAGAAACAAATAATAGATCCCATACTGCAAGCCAATATGTTTAAATATTTGCATAATCAAATTGAAGAATCACCATAACGTGAAATTCTCGGAAATAAATAAAGGGGGTTTTCCTGTGATTTTTAACCAACCACAAGCTTCACATTTTTACTTCACAATTGTGAATTTTTTCAGTGAAACTTTTCAAATTTGTGAAATTACTTTGTGAAGTTGCATGCATGAAGTTTGTTTAAATATTCGCATAAGTAAATGAACAGGAAATAATCACCATAGCATGTCATTTGATAAACTTTATGAGTAAACTTTATTAGTAAACTTTATTTGTGAACTTTGTCATCAAGATTGTTTTAGTGTGCTGATTTTATAATACCCGTAAGTGTAACTTGTTATGCCATTTTCGTGGATATATTGCTTGTCATCAAAGCATGACACTTTATTCAGATCATAGCTTCCAAGTTGATGATTGTTGCTTCGAATGGTTTTCATTGTATGATACATTTGTCTGTTATTAAATAAAGTTAGTTTATACTCTTCATGTTTGATGTTTTTTTGTGTAACAATTTTTTTTTTCCTTTTGTGGTTTTGTTGTTTTGATCATTGTCTTTGATATATGAATACATTTCAGATCGCAAGCCGATGAACTCAGTGATTGGCATGCCTAAAGTTTCATCTTTGAACTTTCCTATAACTTTCTTATTAGTTTTATCATAGAATGGACTGTTTTCAGGATATTCACTGTTATCATATTATTGGTTTCGATTTCATAAGTCAGTGAGTCTGTATCTGTAAATAAAAGCTTAATTAGTTTTGTTTCCAAATTTATTTTTGATGTAATTATAATGGAAATCATACATGAGTGTTTTGCTTAGATCTAAAATACACATGCCTACTTATGCTGGTCTGTTGAGGGTTAGTGTTTGTTTAATTTTATGCACAGCTACAAGATTTTTGTTGAATATTTTACTGCTTACGTAAGTAGGTTTTGATGTTAATTTTAACAGTTTTTTCTCATCCGTGAGGAGTCTAACATCAATACGCTTACGTAAATTTTCCATCGTTTTACCAAATACGGAATTATTCATAAGTTTGCAAAGATCTTTTTTCGAAAGCATTTTTTGCATTAGTTCTTTTCTGAGTATTAAAGTCAATATACTCCTTCATCCACGGTGACTGATCAAACTCAAGTACTCTGTGAACTTTAGTGACTTTTAATCCAAGATCAGTGTATAATTGAAGGTTTCTATAATGAAGAACATATTTCTTTATTTTTTAGGGTTGGAATCAGTTTGTGAACAAGACCAGTTGATACATTGAATTTATTGGATATTTCTTGACAATAATTAGAAAGCATATCTTCGTTAACTTTTATGGATAATCAGTATGTGAATTATGTAATTCTTTCGGATACTCAAGATCAGCTTCCAATATCAATCCTTTAGTGCTGTCTTCTTTATACTTTGCTAAATCTAAATGATTAATTTGTCATCCATTTAAAGCCACCTGTTGGTAAATATTGGCTCATAGCCCAACCATATAAATTATTAGCATGTAAATACATAATACATTTTGAAGGCGCCTTCTCATCATATGTTTCCATCTATTTATTGTTTGCTTTTCCATATCGGTTTGCAATGTAACTAATTCCACCTCGCATACCTTTTTCAATAAATTGAAACATATCAATGTCAGTCATTAGCTCCAATTTAATGTCAGTCATTTTTAACATACTATCCCAACTAAGACTAGGACTACTAAAGTAATGACAAGGATCTGTGCGGACGTGTTTCCTTGAGCGAGCTGCGTTTTTCTTCTAATTATTCTTATACTTTCAGCTCAAGTTTTGGCCCAGCGAAGCGACGAAGATGATGATGTTTGCCTAGTACGAATTCATATAATAATTTTGAGATTACATTCTTTTCATTCAACCTATTCGTCGATAGT